>NC_134854.1:109215223-109262723 GCF_049852395.1 Peromyscus maniculatus bairdii
GTGGTTTTCTTTAGCTCCGACCACTGAGAGGACCTAGGACTAGCATGTAAAGCAAAGAGTAACTGACCCTTGATCCTGGCTTCTGAAAACCAGATCCTAAGGAAGGAACCAAGCAAGACTCCCTGGAGAAATTGTGCTGGGCAGGGACAAGATAAACCTGGGACATCTCGTACTGGAAAACAAAAAAAGGCTCTGTTCTCTCTCTCTCTCTCTCTCTCTCTCTCTCTCTCTCTCTCTCTCTCTCTCTCTCTCTCTCTCTCTCCTCTCTCTCTCTCTCTCAAGCAGGGCCTCATATATCCAAGGCCAACCCTGAGTTCACTAAGAAGTAGAAAATGACCTTGAACTTCTGACCTCCTGCCCGGTAACACTCAGTGGAGTTAACGTTAGGCTCACAGCCTCCTTTCCTGCGTCCACGTTGGGCAGTGCTGGAGCCGGAACCCAGGGCTCTGCGCATGCTCCACAAGCGCCTTACCAGCCGAGCTGTGTCCCCTGTACTTGTCGTTATTATTTATGTATGTATTTGTGCTTTTTGAAGCTCCAAGACAATTTTTATTGAAGTTTAAAAGAACAACACTCCAAAGCAGGCAAATCGGGACTCTCAGCCTCTCACTACAGGAGGGAAATGGAGCGAGAGAGAAAGGCAGAGGCTTTTGAGTTGAGCCGGCACGAAGGTCAGCCATGGCCGCCACGCGAGGGGGAGGGAGCTTTGTAAAAAGAATGAAGCCCTTTTGTTTGGGAACGCATGCTTCGTCTCTGGCCGGCATCTGAAAGCAAATGACAGGAGAAAAGAGAGGGGAAAACAACGTTATACCCACGTCAGGCAGGCCTTGGCGAGGTGGGCAAACCCACACAGTCCCTCATAACTCTGGGGCAACTGCCTGCTCTTCTGTTTTCAAGACCAAGTCTTGCTATGTAGTCTAGGCTAGCCTCAGACTCAAAGGGATCCTCCCGTCCCTGCCTCACACCAACTAGGATTACAGGTGTGCACCACTACCCAGGAGGGCTCCGATTAACAATAGAAAAATGCCCCAGAAGACAGAGGCCAGTTATTTTAAACAACCCAAACATCAAAATCAACAGGGATAGCACCTGAGGGTAACTCCATATTAGACAGGTACCACTGAGTGGTGGTAATGGAAACCGGGGCACCAGTGCCAGCTGGGGGAGGACAGAGCTGGAAAATCCCCACTGGAGGCCCTCCCGGGAAGAGTGGCTCAGCCTGCAGGATCATCAATGACCTCAGTATCTGAGGAGAAACGTTCACAGAGCCTCAGGTGGTCTTTATAGACACTGACTCATCGCACAGGGAAAACTAGTCACCCGACGGTGGAGAAACTTGGCTGGCGGTACCCTAAGCAAGCAAACGAGCCGCATCACCAGCCCTGGAACAAGTGAGCATCCTGCATCCCTGACATGGTGACTGAGGACACACCATCTCCCCAGGGTGTTCTCCCGCCAAATTCCTAATAATGAGAAAACAGGAGAATCGGCCAAGGTGAAGGCCGTTCTGCAAAATAACCAGGCAGGTATCCCACGCTTCTCAAAGTCATGAAGATGGGCTGAGTGAGTGGTAAGATCATCAGTGCAAAAACAGTTATTACGCCAAAGGGGATAAGGGAGAGCTTATTTTGGAGCTAAATGAGTGACCGTGGCCGGGAACACAGATTTGGGTTACCACGAGTTCCATGTTCCAATGAGGAGGCAGTTTCATGAAGATTTCATAGTGACAGAGCAAAGAATGTCATGAATCAAGACACTTGTCACACACACTGGCAGGAACATTAAGTAGGTGGTTACGGCAAAGCCGAGAAATCTCAGCTATAGGCCTCTGATGCTGTGATGAAACTCTTAGCCCTTTGATTGGTAGGAAACTAGGGTTAAGGTAATTCATTCCAAAAGGTTTCTATCTATTACTCAGAGGAGGTTAGGTCTAACAGAGGGAGATATAGGCTAGTTATTTAGTAGGCCGAACATAGCTTAAGATAAATTGTAATTAAGTCCTGATCCCACGACATTCCAACCTCCCCGAGTCACTCAAGTTTTAAACAGTCAATTAATTGGCCTTTGTGGACATGGTTTCTCCTCATGAATTCTCATTCACAAGATGAAGGGTGCCAGGAGGGCTGGTACTCGGCTGGTAGAATGTTTGCCTAGATGCAAAAGCCCTCAGTTGCTCCCCAGGACTCCATAAACCACACCCGCAATCCCAACACTTGGCGTGGGGCGTGTGGAGGCAGGAGGATCAGAAGTTCAAGGCCCTCTTTCTGGGCAGCTAGGCCAGATTACGGGAGAGACCCTGTGTCAAAAAATAAGGTGGCACTGGTAAGATGCTCTCGGCAGGTAAAGGTGCTTGCCACCAAGCCTGATGACCAGAGTTTGATTCCTAGGCCCCGCATGGTAGAAGCAGAGATTAACTCTACAAATTGTCCTCCAACCTTCACGATGCACCCGCAAATGTCACACATACACAAAATAAATAAATAAAATGTAATAAACTTTCAGAAATAAGGTGGAGAAAAGTACTCAACAGTAAGCTCTGGCCTCCACATGTATGTGTTCATGCCCCCCCCCACACACACACATGTACATGTACACATGTGATTTACTGATTTTGGTGACTTATGTTTATATGGGAGAAAGTCTTTTTAAAATAAACAGCAGTTAGCATTCCCTATGTGCACTTTTCAGATGGGTCCTCTGCATGGGGAAATCATAAAGTTAATTACTAACTATTAACATTTAAGGAACCACATGAAATTCTTTGTTTTATTGCAACTTTTCTGTAAGCCTGAAATTATTTTAAAAGTTTGACAATACAACAAACATGTGCTGGATAAAAGCACGCAGCATGATCTAGCACACTCTGGGGAGACTTGGGGGTGATTGGTGGGGGGAGCTGTGACGGAGAAGGTGGAGCTTCTCCAGGTGAGGAGCTGGCTCCTCAATGAAGGGTTTGTCAGGCAGGATGTTCCCAGTCTAGTGCAGCTCCAGCCTGGGTCCGCCCGGTGAGCCTGCTGGGCCTCTCTACCGTGAGCTACACGAGGGCAAGACAGAGCACCAGAGTAATTTGATCCAGGCAGCTGCACATTGAGAGAACAGGGGAGCTGACCATCATCACCCCTCCATTGCCTCCAAATTTCAGCCTTCCTCTAGACACTGCCAGGGCATCCACACTTCATTCTGCATTCCATCCTACACCCAAGAGCCAGACGAGTGCGGACACTATCTGTAAATGCCAGACTCGGGTGGTGGGTGCCGTCTCCCAGGGATATGGCCGAACCCAATGGCTTTTTTCCTTGGTTCTGCTTTGGGCAGCTGGGTCCTGATCCCTGGAGAGCAGCCCTGGGATTTTGCCAACCAAAACAAATTGGTTTACTATAGGTTTTTGAGGGACTGTCTCATGTAGCCCAGGTTGATCTCCAACTTTTGTAGAAAGGATGACCTTGAACTACTGATTCTCCTGTCCCCAATTTCTGCACCTAGAGGTGTATATGACCACATACAGCTTATGTGATACCCAGAGCCGCCTCCTGCATGCTAGGCAAGCCTCTACGGCAGAGCCCCGGCCTCAGCCTCCTTCATCAATCACATTTCATCATCCTCACGCCCGCGAAGCATCTGCCCTGGTCCACTTAAGCCCCCAGTACCATGTGGTTCCTTTGGCTCTTCTGAAGGCCCTTCCCCTCAGGGAGTCCCCATTCCTCTTGGAGGGGCACATTGTTAAGAGTTGCCAGCCCAGGCCCCCCTTATTCAAAGCCAAGGTACAACATGTGTTGCAGGTACACCCATAGGAATTTACCCAGCAAGGGCTCAACCCCTTTCTGGGTAGGAGAAGGGCAGGGACATTTTGGGTAGTGTCCCAGAATTCTGGCCTGGCCAGCCATTTCCTGGATCCCCTTTTCACCTCCACCCACTCTCTTCACCCACCCTCCTTCAACCTAGAATGTGGCTAGAATCTGAAGGACCGAGAGAAAAATAGGTCACAGGGAGGTGCCACCGGCTTGCTCCCTAGAGAGAGGGCTTGGCCCAGGACAACAGCAGCAGCGATCCTGAGGCCTCCAGAGAAATGAGGGGGTGGAGCCTGGGACCTCAGGGAGACCACCCCCCTCTGCTGACCAGGCCCCCCTGTCCATACCTACCCTTCACCCACGCTCAGGGGCTGATTCCAGTCAATTCTGGCCTTGGTTGTCCAGACCCAGGCTTTAGTGAACCCTAGGAATTAGGACCTGAGTCAGGATCCAGGGGAGTCACAGCTGGCACCGAGGAGGACAGGCCAAGGAGGATGCCATTGCTGTTATGAACCTGCAGAAGTCCTCAGGTCTCTCAGACAGAGGCATCAGCCAGGTTTCCTGCCACCTGCTCAGAGAGCCTCGCAGGCGGATCCAGCAGCTGCTTCTTTGGCCTAGAGAAGGCGGCCCAGCAGGAAAACACCGGCCAGGTGTGTGGTGCAGGCCTGTTAGGCCAGACACTCAGGAGACTCACATAGGAAGATCTCGAGTTTAATGCCCATTGGAGCTGCAAAGTGAGTTCAAGGCCAGCCTAGGCAACTTAATGAGACACCGTATTGAAATATAATTATTTAAAAAGGGAAGGGGAATGTAGCTGAGTAGTAGAACACCTGCCTAGCATTGTGTGAGGCCCTGGGTTCAATTTCCAGTATCACCAAGTAGAAAAGAGGCTCCCCAAACTGTGCCCCCAGTGCCCTGCAGCGGACCTCGTGCCAGCCTTCCTGGGCCCACGATTCAGCTCCTCTCTGGAGCTTTCAATCCACTCTGTAAGACTGATGAGTTTTCCGATTCTCGGAGGAGGCAAGAAGTTGGAAGAAAGCCCAAGCTGGACAAGAGATAAGACCTGTCCCCAGCCTTAGGCATGGCCTCACCTCCATCCCATCCTCCCAGGAACAAGCTACTCCTTCATGGCCAAGTTTCCCCTAGTTGCCGGAGTCCCAGACCTTCCCAGGGCTGCCCACACATGCCCATGCCTGTCTCCTGGCCTTATTTTCTACCTCCAAGTCTGGTTCCCTGGGCACCACTCTAAACCTACTTGCTTGGCAGAAACTTCTTGATATCCAAGCTAAACACCTCACAAAATAGTCCTGGGTCACTTTTGGGCATTAGGGACAATTTTTGTGCAAAAATTTTGCAGATTAAAAGGGAGGAGTAGCTAGAAGGGGTGAGAGGAATTAGAAGTTCAAATAGCTGCAGTTGAGTCCACCTTAGAAAACCCAAGACCCGTTGGTACTACGACTTTCTTTTGTCTCCCCAGGCCAAGCACTCAGGGAATGCTCATGTTTTCCCACTCCCATCTGTCTCTGTCACGACTATTAAGCACATGACATATTTTCTTTTTTTCCATGAACAGATCTTTATTGGTGTTTTGAAATAATTGAATTATTAACGCAGGCTCCATGGGATTCGAGGAAGTAACATTCAAGGAGGGAACGGCACTGTGCCGTTGGGAGGACTCATGGGGAGGAGTCCAGAGCAGCTGTCACTCTCCTCCAGGGATCTGGATCATGGGGGCCTTAGCCAGGACCACGCTCAGCTGAGCAGGCTTGGGGACCTGAAGGTGACTGAGCCACACTTCAGGGGACCTAATAGTCCTAACCTCCTTGGAAACTTCTGCCAGCCTTGAAGGTCTTTGTAGACCCCGCTCTAGACCACCAAGCTGCTCTCCCTCCCCCAGAGGGGCAAGGTAAGGCTCGTGCAGAAGGAGAGAAGCTGAGAACACTTGTAAAGACTGACCAGGCCCAATGACATCTCCTGAGGACATCTGCTCCCCCCAACACAGGGTCCCCCCAACCAATGCTGGGAGAAGGAAAGGGCTTTCTTAATAGGAGCCCTCCGAAGGCTCCTCCTCAATGAGCTCCAGGTCAAACTCATCCTCCAAGGAGCCCCCAACGGGCAGCAGGCGGAACTTCTTTCCCTTCAGAGTGCAGGTGCGGTGTTCGAAGTCCAGCACAGCGTTGTGATCCTGCAGGACGTCGGTGCCGATGATGGCCTCTTCTGCACTTGCGTTGGCCACCAGAAACTGTGCCTTCAGCTTCAGCTTGCCCAGGATCACTTCTGTGTCCCACACACCCAAGATCTTCATCTCTGCCCCATTGGCCACTTTGACCACATTTTCAAAAGGCCGCAGGCTATCCAGGTCGCCATCAGTGACCTCCTCCCACAAGCTTGGGTGGACCACAGACACTTGAGCCCCAGAGTCCACCAGGAACCTTACAGGCACATGACCAATCTTCCCTTTAAGGTAGTAGCCCTTACCCATGCTGTTGGCAAACAGAATTTCTCTGGGTTTCTGGCCGTGGGTGGTCCCGGAGCCCCCAAAAGACTTCAGAAGAGCCTCCTTCACAATACTGTAGTCGCCCTGGGCCTGGGGATTGAGTCCATTGTAGACGTCCAGGGCATCTCCTCTGAGAGACTCTTTCAGGAACCGCAGTTTGGTGGCATGGTCCCAGTGGTTGAGGTCATCGATGACTTCAAAGCGGTGCAGCCAAAGGCTGGGGGCTACGTTAGCCCCATTGAAAGGTTCTGGGATGAAGGCATGCTCCCGGCCTTCGTTGCTTCTGCCTCTGCCGGTGGCCATCCCTCCGCTCACTTCTGGAAGCTCAGCAGTGACACAAGCCAAGTAAAGAAAGGCGCAGAGCAGTGTGGGCGCAATCACGCTGGATAGCAAGGCTTCTGTCGGCAGGGCTTTGTACCTGCCCAGCCTGGGCAAGGTGAGGGGAGCAGGTGTACAGGGTGGCTGGCTGGCAGCTGGGCACAGAGGCAGGCTGTCTGTGTTCTGCTCGTTCTGCACGGCCTTTTTGATGCCCAGCCTGGGCCCCCAGGCTCCTCATTCTCCTTTGTTCTAGAAGCTCCACCCCCTGGTCCCGCCCTCCCGCCAGCATCTTGCCTGACTAGCAGGATGAGTGCCTCACCCTCAGTACCCATCCACATGACACCAGCCCACCTGGTGAGAAAGGCAGTCTCAGTCAGAGGACAGGGCTGTGAGGACCCTCCCCAGCCTGTGTCCCAGAATAACCCAGATGAGGACACAAATGTGATGACATTCCGCTGTTTATCATTAGCCAGAGAAGGAGAGACGGAAGCAGGTCTCCATCTGCTTCAGAAGAGGGGACCTGGTTGGCCTCACCCAATCACTGCTTGGGGTGGTCAAGAGAAGGCGCCTGTACTACTGATCTCTCACTGTCCGCACCGATGAGGTGACTCAGGCCTTCTAGATTAAGTGTGGATCCTGTAAGGTTCCCCAAAGAGGGAAACAGAGGGGATTCCAGAGTCAGGAAATCTCAACTCAATCATGGGTCTCTATCACCTGTCCATCATCTGCCTTTCTACCCACCCATCTACATCTCTGTCTACCTGTCGGTCTCCATCATCTATCCATCACATAGCTATCATCTCTCATGTACCTAACTGTATCTGGCTGGCTGTCTCCACCATCTATCAATCACATACTTAGTATTTATATCTATTGTCTATTTACCTATCTGTATCTTTATCTGTCTCCAAGCTCTATCAATCATATATCTATCTAGCTATATGTTTCTCTGTCATCTATCTCTTTAGTTTGCCTTTTTGAGACAGGGTCTTCCTGTGTAGCCCTGGCTAGCCTTGAACTCACAGCTGTTCTGCCCCACCCTCCTGAGGGCTGGGATCACAGAAGTACACCCTCACAAACATGGACAGAAATTGTTTCTATGTGAGTTAGAACCCTCCCACCTTACATAATGATTTTTTATAAACACATTTTACTGTGCACATTTCCGTAACCAGCCACTTCTAATTCAGAGTCGGGGCGAGGCCTCAGCCTATGGGTTCATGAAGACCCAGAAATAAGTGGGCACAAATCTTGAACTTCCTGGAGTGATGTCCTGAGTCCAATAGCAGACTCCAGGTCTGGGTGAGCCCCCTGCCCAGCCCCTTGAGTACAGTATCTTCCCTCCCTGCCCCCCTTTCTGGCCTTCTAGAAGGCCTTCCAAGGGTCCCTTCCCCTAGTGTTCCAACTCTGCTCTCACACACGCCTCATCTGAAACGCCACCGAGAACCTTACTAATTTGTTCTCAGTGGGGAGCATTTGCCTTATGGGGCATGTCCCTGGAGAGGACCTGGGAGGCCCTGGCCAGAGGAGATGGTCATGATGACGCTTTATCCTCTCCACTGCTGGGATCATGGACAGACTTGTCTGTGCCTCCAACAACCCCAGAGCAAACCTGTGGGATCAAGGGCTCAAGTTGGCCTGTATGTGAGTTAGGGACCGTGAAGGGTCCCAATTTTATGGCCCTGTTCAGATGTCTTCTTCTCCAAGGAGCCCTCCACGCTGTCCTGGCACGAGGGCATACTTCTGGCTGAACCTGTGTCCTGTACCCTCTTATGCTTGTTCCCAAGTCCTCCTGCAATGCACCAAGGCTGGAGCACACGGCATTGACATTCATGATTGCCTCTGCTCCTCTAGAAACGTATCCTGGGACACAGGATGGCCCAGCTGTGTGCAGTCACGGAGTAGGAGAGATTCAAGAGAGGAGATCAAGATAGGTCAGCAGGCACCTGTGGCTGCTGTGTCTGGCTGAGAGCATGCCCCTGCCTCTCCCCTTAGACGGTCCATCACTCAGGACCTAGCTGAGCCTTCTGTCCTGCCTCTGTATGTCCCCAGGGTCCCCGCCACTCTGCAAGCCCCTCAACATCTTCCACCTGACACGGTGAGCCATCAGAGATGGCATTTGGTCAACATGGCTCACCACAGCTGCCCAACTGAGGTGGGGCCAAGGTGGCATACCAGGATCCCAAGGGAGTGGAATGGATTGCTGGAAAGGTATCAGGAGAAGGTGGGTCTCTAAGACAATTAATTATGCAATGAACAACACGTGTCCGGAGACAGGGCCCAGCCACCTACAGGACCAGAAAGCCCCTTCTGCAAAGAGATGCTTATGGGTGGACTTGGGGCCCTGGGGATGAGTGTGGTCCCAGAGACCAGAGGTCTGACCCTGTGGCTTCCTAGCCCCCCAGGATTCATAACCTTGCACACCAGGTCCCCTGGAAGTGGGGATGAGTGAGGATGTGGCTGAGGAGGCATGCGTCCAGGTGGAAAGCTGTGAGATGTCTGAGACAGAATTCTCAGACCACACTTCCTCAGTGTGGAAGACAGATCTCCTGGTCCAGCACTGGGACAACATGGTACAGATGAAGACCGAATGGTCGGGATGCTGGGAGGCCATCCTGAAGACCGGAGGGCTTGTGCTATTGATGGCCTCCATACAGGGCAATGGCCATGGCAGATAGTGAGGCAAGAGATGATTATTAAAGGTCCAGGAAGTTTCTGAGTTGGTTGCTAAGTGGATCGTAGCTTGAAATTGGATGCAGTAGAATAAAGATACCACAAAAATTGGCAAATGCCAATTTTGGATATCCCCCCCCCCCCCCCCCCCCCCGCGCCCTTGAAAACTGATTTACCCCTGCATGAATTCAAGTCAGTCTCCATCCCCACACTCAACCCACCACTTGGACCTTGTAAAGGACCCCACCCCAGACCCCTAAGTGCTTTCCTAGTCTCTGTGCTTGGGTGGCCATGGCTTGTGGCAGGTGGCTTCTGTGCAGTGGACAGTTCCTTTGCCCAAAGCCACATGGTTTCTGTGACTGCTAGCTGAACGCAGGACCGAAGTGAGTTCTCAAGCCCTCAGCTTTTGTTAGGTACCCACACCTGGAACACCCTGAAAACTGGAGACTTGGGGGTGGCGAGTGCTGGTGGTGTATTGAGAACCTAAACCCACCAGGGAAGGTGAGAGCCACAGACTCCTCCCAGAACCCAGGACACCAAGTGTAATTATTGACCAGTATAGATAGGTATTGAGGCTAGGGCGGAACGCCCTCATTATCACCCGTGAGTACCTCTGAGTGTACTTTGAAGCAGGCACCCTGAATTTGACCCAAGAAGAGGCAGCCCAGGACAATAAACAGGAAGGGCACAGGGAGCCTCCGCCCTCCACCCCCTCCTGTAGATTCTGCCCCAGTTCTTGGTTCACTTGGCCATTTCTCTCCACAGAGGAGTTGCCAGCTTGACAGGAACCCAGGGCAGAGTTGCTCGGTCACCCTGAAGGCCTTGGTGGGAAGTGGAGATACTCAATCCTGTTTTTATTGATAGGTTTATTTATTTGTTTTCTTTCTGAGACAGGCTATTATTCTGTAGCCCAGGCTGTCCTGACTCACTGTAGAGCCCAGGCTGGCCTCAGATCTACAGGGTTTGTCATGTGAACCACCACCCTCAGCACCCGAGCCTCTGAATGGTTCCTGATTCCTGGTAACATCCGAGGGAACTGGCAGAGGCTTGAGAGAGGCCTGGGCCTCCACAGCACGCAGGCAGAGAGAGATGGAAGCTGTTCCTTGGACAAGGAGCCCAGGACAAGTACCACCTTAGGAATGGTGGTGTTCTGTGCGGGGCCTGGCCTCGAAGACAAGGCACGGGAAAGGCCAAGGCAGTGCTAGGCTACGCAGGGCCCCTGGCAGCTCCTGGCAGCTCCTGGCAGCCCCTGGCAGCCCCTGGCAGCTCCTGGCAGCTCCTGGCAGCCCCTGGCAGCTCCTGGCAGACTGCAACTCACAACTTTTCAGGGCAGCACGGAAGAGCTAAGAGAGATGGGAACGGAGCTTTCTTCGCCGGGTCTCCCAGGAGGGCTTCATGGACTTGGCTCTAGCTTGGGCTTGGTTCCATGTCCCCACCCGGCCAGCCTGAGATTTTCACACCTGCTTTCATTTTGCACCAGGCCCTGCAAACGCCGTGGCTGTTTTTGCTCTCATCACTTTGTCCTATCCAATGATGGATCCTTCTCTTCACACACGTGTGCGTGTGTGTGCACACACTCCCTGCTACACACATAGATACTAGCTACGGAAACATACTCTACACACGCCATACACGCATCCTGTACACACCGCCTTCTCAGATGCAGGCTCTGAGAAGTGGTACTTAGCACTAGAGTTCAAATTTGTCCTTTCTTTCTCATGTCTACACTCCCATTTATAGGGAGAATTAAGAGCTTTTTATTGGAGGCACCTGCTGTTTATTAGCCTCTAGGCATACTTGCTGTTTCAGAAAACAAGGCAGGTCCCCATTGCTGAGGCTTACAAGCTAATGAAAACAGAATGCCAATGTTTAACAGCTGTGTTTTGAAGAGTTTAAGACCAACGTATGCATGTGAGCTAACCCACTTAAAGCAGCCCCTAGTCACAGGCACGCCGCTTTGAAAGGAGCCGGTTTTTAAGTGGGTCATCCTGTCCTCGGTTCCTTCCTCCTCCATGAGGCCAATGACACGAGGCGCTCCATTCTTTCTACCTCTGGGCACTGGACACAGAGGGCAACGGCTCCTATCTGCCTGCTGTACCCTGCACAAACCTTCTCTGGCCCCAAGGCCCTGTCCTGGGACGGGTGTGAACTGCATGGGGTGTGAACTGCATGGGGTGTGAACTGCAGGGGGAGTGAACTGCAGGGGTGTGAACTGCATGGAGTATGAACTGCATGGGGTGTGAACTGCAGGGGGTGAACTGTATGGAGTGTGGACTGCAGGGGGAGTGAACTGCAGGGGGTGAACTGTATGGAGTGTGGACTGCAGGGGGAGTGAACTGCAGGGGTGTGAACTGCAGGGGTGTGAACTGCAGGGGTTGGCAGAGCTCCTAATAGAATCACCCACAGCACCCCCCACTTCTGGGCCCTGCTTTGGGAGGCTTGTAACATCAGGTCTTCTAGCTGAAAACAAAAATGAGGGGGTGATTTTTGACACCAAAATATAGCTAGGGGCCTGGAATATAGCTCAGTTGGTAGAGTGCTTGTCTTACATATCCAAAGCCCTGAATTCAACCCCCCCCCCCCCCGTTTCGAATAAATCAGGTGCGGTAGAATCGCACCAGTAATCCCAGAATTTGGGAGGTAGAGGTGGGAGGATCAGGGGTTCAAGGTCATCTTTAGCTACACAGTTTAAGACCAGTCTGGGATACATGAGACCCTGGCTCAACCCAGTAATCCAGCTAGGGGTTCAGATTGGGACCCCGGGATCCAGGAAGGTGTCAACCAAAGCCAGGCATACTAGCAATTCCAAGGCAGGTTCCCCAACACTGAGCCACCACCGGGCAGGAACTGCCCAGCACTCACAATAGCTGGGGCCAAAGACACGTGGCAAGATGGCTCTCATGTCTGCCTTTTGGGGCCATGCCAAGCTCCCCACAGGGAGTGTCTCTGCTCAGTTCTCACCAAATGCCACTGAGCACTGGTTCTGGAACCTCCTCTCTGGTTTGGTTGCCCTCCTCCACCACTGCCCAGGAGCTCTGCCTCTGGAAATGGTCCAGCATGGCAGCCTCTGCCAATCCAGCACACTGGCAGCATGACAATCAGGAATGAGTCACTGATCCACGGGGCACCACCTGAGTGTATGGGAGCTGTGACTTAGGCCCCATTTCATTGTGAGCCCTTGGATCTGGGGTCAGGACTAGGAACAGCCAATAGGTTGATAGGCACAATCTGCTGACTAACCCCTAGGAATTCAAGTTACCAAAACTGGTTCTCTCCTGCCTTTATCTATCAATCAAATATGAAGATCACTGAAGCGTCCTGAAGGCCTCCCAGTCTCCTTCTCAGGTTCAGGCCCTCACACTGAGTTTCCATATTTTTCTCCCATTGTGGTTGCCCTCTGCCCTCTGCTCTCTGCCCTCTGCCCTCTGCCCTTCACCCTTCAGAATCACAAAGTTCCAAGGGCTCTGCCTGGCCAGGCAGCAGCATCCAGGAAAGATTCTGAAGATCCCTCTCCTTCCCTGTCTTATGCCCTGCATCTCACCCACCCAACTGAGCTTGGGAAGACTTAAAAAACAGGTCCACACAGCTTCAGGGACATTAGACCACTTCCTTAGAGGCCTCTGCAGCTTAGGAAATACCCAGGTAGTCAAGATACACAGATCGAGAAACGTCCAGACAAAGTGGGCTTCTAGGACACTAGAAAGCCTGGCTTAGGGCAAGCCATGTGGGAGCCTACCTCAAAGGCAGCTTTGTACTGATCCCAAATTGTTTTAATTGCTGTTAATGCTAACCAGAGTGGTGAACAACAAAAGCATTTAAGGTACCTCACACAGGGCACTATTTTTTTTTTTTAATGTATTGCCAACCCAGCTCTTTCCCATCACAGGAGCCGGGGTAGTTGAAGGGGCATCTTCCCTAGCATGGCAGAGTGACCTCTCCTTAGGCATCTGGGAGAATGTGTGAAAATCTCCAGGTGATTGGTACTATAAGGTATTGTAAGGTACCGTAAGCATAAGATGAGTCTACAGTGCAGCCGGTGACGGGCGATGGTAGATTGTGGCTCCATTCCACACTCACATTCACACACACACACACACACACACACACACACACAAGCCCTGAGGAACCCACACCTGCCTGCCTCTAGGCGCTCACGAGCAAGTGAGATTGCAGACACCAAGCCAACTTCTTTGAATCTAGAGAGATGAGAGAGGAAAAGCAGCCACAGCTGTTGTGGGATATCTGTACACTGTGTGAAGGTGTATGGATGTGACTGGTGTAATAAAAAGCTGAACAGCCAATAGCTAGGCGGGAGGTATAGGCGGAACTTCCGGGCAGAAAGAGCACAAGTAGGCGATGAATCTAGGAGCGTGCTCACGCGAGAGATGTGTGCAAGAGAGAGATGTGAGGAGACAGGGAAGAAGCAGAATGGGTGGCACATGACAGAACGGAGATTGATAGAAATGGGTTAATTTAAATTGTAAGAGTTAGTTAAAGCCGGGTGGTGGTGTTGCACGCCTTTAATCCCAGCACTCGGGAGGCAGAGCCAGGCGGATCTCTGTGAGTTCGAGGCCAGCCTGGGCTACCAAGTGAGTTCCAGGAAAGGCGCAAAGATACACAGAGAAACCCTGTCTCGAAAAACCAAAAAAAAGTAAAAGAAAAGAAAAGAAAAGAAAATCCCAGGCCTGTACCTCAACTACACAGTGAGACAGTGTTTCAAAGGAAGAAATAAAGAAAAGTTATGCTGGGAATACTGGAGCACAACACCTTTAATTCCAGCACTCAGGAGGCAGAGGCCGGCAGACCTCTGTGAGTTTGAAGCCAGCCTGGTCTACATAGTGAATTCCAGGACAGCCAGGGCTACGCAGAGGGACCCTGTCTCAAACAAACAGACAAAACACTGAAACTATGCGCTGAGTACACTGTAAACAAAAACGTTGAGTTTGTTTTTATTTATCTCAGCCGACCGTGTGGTAAGGGGTCTTGGGATAAAGGCTACAGAAGTATCGGTAACGGTGGACCCAGCAGACAGGAAGACTCTGGGGGAGAGGGTTAGCCCCTGGATAGACAGTCCAGTGGAAAATGTGTGTGTGAGCACAGAAAAACACATCCAAACAATAACTCAGGTAGTGGGGGGCGGGAAGCGGTAGAACCACGGCTCATATTCGTTTTCTTCTGTGTATATTATTTGAATATATTCTCTAATAAGAAAAAGTTCTATAGAAACAAGTGAGGAGCAAGGCTCAGTGGGTAAAGCGCCTATTGCACAAACATAAAGACCTGAGTTCTGGTTCTTGGTGCCTACAAAAGTGCCAGGCACAGTGGCGTTCACCTGTAATCTCAGCACTGGGGAGGGAGAGGCAGGGCTGCTCCTGGTGCTCACAGACAAGCAGGCAAATCAGAGGACTCCAGGTTCAGCAAGAGGCCTTGTCTCTAAACGTAAGATAATGGGGCTGGAGAGAGGACTCGGTGGTTTGGGGCGCTTACTGAGCATGCAGAAGACCCAGGTTGGGGTTCCCAGAAGTCACACAGCTATTCACAGCTATCTGTAACTCCAGTGCCACGGGATCCAGCACCCTCTTCTGACCTGCATGCGTGTGGTGCACATACATACACTCTGCCATAATACATGAAGACAGATAAATACATCTTTAAAAAGAATAGAAACCAGGCGGTGGTGGCGCATGCCTTTAATCCCAGCACTCGGGAGGCAGAGCCAGGCAGATCTCTGTGAGTTCAAGGCCAGCCTGGTCTCCAAAGTGAGTTCCAGGAAAGGTGCAAAGCCACACTGAGAAACCCTGTCTCGAAAAAAAAAAAAAAAAAAGAATAGATAATAACTGCAGAAGACACCCCAGGTAACCTCTGACTCATGCATGCATGTGCAAAGGTATGTGCATTCACACCACCACCACACTAAATTAATATAAAGGGCTATTCTTAAAAAGTAAAAAAGCAAGCAGGGACCCTTTACCCAGGTCCTACTGACTGACTGTGTTCCTGGCCAGCCCCCTTGGCAGATTGCTTTGGGGACAATTGGTCTCAGCAGTATCTCAGGTCCCTGATCGGCCTAGCAAATTCTGAATTGGCAGCTGGGCAGTGGTGGCGCATGCCTTTAGTTCCAGCACTTGGGAAGCAGAGACAGGTATCTCTGTGAGTTCCAGGCCAGCCTGGTCTGCCAGGATTGTTGCACAGAGAAGCCCTCAAAATCCAAAATCTCGAAAAACAAACAAACAAACAAATAAAATCCTGAATAGGCTCGTGCTGCATCCTGGACTCTGCCGCGGATAGCCAGCAACCTGCCCCATCTCCTCCCTCCACCACCCCAGGCCCCTGTCTCCACCCTGTAGCTTCTCTTCAGCTGCTTGTTTGGGGCCCTCTCCTGTACCCTCAGTTCCTGAACCCCCAGATCCTCCATAAGTCCCTTGCTCTATCCAAATGGCACGCACTAGTCTACGGGCCTCTGGATCCTACATCTCAGGGAACAAGGGTGGACTCTTTCCTTTCTTTTCCGGCAGTCTCACCAGGGGCCACGCATGGCAATGGTCCTGCTACAAGGTCACGGTACAGCCTGAACCATCTTGTCAAGCCAGTGTGCCAGGATACAAGGCTGGATCTGCTGGGCGGGGAAGAAGCATCAGGTCACCAAGACGCCCTGTGTTCTGGGCATAGCCTCCCTGCTCACTCACGCTGCTGGCTTCTGTGTCCAAGGACACCAGTGGCCTCCCACGGCACCTGCAGCCCTTCAGGCCACAGCTCCTGACCCAGCCGTCAGCTTCCTGGGCTCTGGACACTTCTCCTTAGTCTCTCCTGCCCCAGCTTTCCACTGGCATGTCCATCTGGAAGTGGTATTTTATACAGGAAACACGCTCGTTTCTTCTCCCTGGTACTCCAGCTTCCTGTGAGCCTTAGCCAGCTGGCAGGGTCCCCGCCTCCCACAACCCTCTGGGTCACTGCTATGCCTCCCTCCCTCCCTCCACACCTCCACATCCCTTCTGTCCTAGTCCAGGCTACTCCAGAGCCCACCACTGTCATTGGCTTCTCTCACCAAAACGTCCCCATCCCCAGAGTCATCTTCCAGGGACTTAAGCCTCCAGTGTCCTTCTGCTCGATGTTTCCAAGGCTCTTTATCCCCACAAACCCTCTCTACCTGAACAGAACCTTTGAAGAGCCTGTCTCTCTCACCCATGAGCCTTCTGCACTAGATGGCTCGAGGTTCACCAGACAGGACAGCTTTCTCAGCCTTCTTCTTCTTCTCCCCAGTCACTCGGGTGAGCAGATCCCTGCCTCCAGGCAAACCGCTGCTTCCCCCGGAAGTCACCGGAGGGGCTGTGGACGACCTGCATGACTCCCCTGCTTCCCACAGAACACCTAGGGGCCACTGCCTCTCCATTTCCCGGCCAGGCTCAGCCTCGGTCTCAGCTAGAGTGCCCAGGCATGCACCTGGCTCTCCTCCGTAGTCACAGTTCAGTTCCTCTGTCGGAGGGTTCACAACCGCCTGGAACTCCACCTCCAGGGGCTCCCATGCCCTCTTCTGGCATCCATGGGCACTTGTATGTGGACATGTGCAGGCATACACACACACACATGCACGCATACATACACACACACAAATAAATAAATAATAAAATAAATCTTAAAAAAAAAAGGTAGATGGCTCCTAAAGAAGGATACCTGAGATAACCTATACATACATGTATACACACATACACAGAGGAACATGAATATACACATAAAAAAAAGATATACATGTTGCCTAACACAAACAACTGGTTCCATGAAATATGGAAACATATGACCTAGCAGCTTCTGTTTGGCTTTTTCAAATCCTGATAATGACACTTGGGATAATCTCCCAATGCTCCAGTGGGTCCCTACCAGTTTGAAAAACTGCCCAAGCCAGCTGGCGGGGGATCAGTTGGATTCCATGAAACAGGGTAGCGCTTGCTGGATGTTCTAAGGGGCAGGGCAGTGTTGTAAATCACTAACCCGTCACCTGCTTCTTAAACTTGCAATAATGATGAACTGTTACAAAATAACACGGTGATGTATAAATAAATGCATGCACCATTGGTTGCAAAGTCCCCAGGCAGAGCCTCAGGTGACAGGAAGTAGGTGGCAGATGGAGCCTGAGACTTGGAGTGGCTTTCTCAGTGCTATCAATGCCCCCAAACCTCAACATGTGACCGACCACGCTTCCTCTGGCAAGCCCTGGTCCTGGAGCGTGTGTCAGCCTGGACTTTGCCGAGAAGCAGGGCACCTGTGTGCAGTCCGTCTGCTCAGCACTGCCAGGCTGCCTACGTACAGATCCCCACTCAGACGGTTGCCTTTGAGGGTCCTGAATGAATGATGCCTCAGTTTTCTAAACCTTGGGCTCCACCCAGGATTGTTCGGGGTTAACAAAGAAACCCTGATCTAGATGCGTTCTGGGGCTCTGGTTTGCTGCTGTCCACTCTGGTTCTCACTGTGCAAACTGCATTTCTTCTTCCTTGTGCCCTCCTGCCTCCTCCTGGCCGCTCCATGGCTGCCCAGACAAACCTCCTCAGCTCCTCATTTCTTGCTTTCAAAAACATCTTTATCCAACTTGACGGAGATGGTGGGAGGTGGGTCAGTTGCCTGCCTTTCCCAACCATCCCCGCTGTTCTAAGACCCCCCACTCCCAACCCCCCTCCCCGTCTCTGAGCCAGTTCAGGGCAGTCCCTCCACTGAGCCCCACTTACAGGTCTCTCCTCTCCTGAGAAGCCTCCCCCCTTCTAGAACCTATCCAGAGTCAAGCTGCTGTCTCTCTTCAGCCAAGATGTCTGCAGGTGGTGCTCTGGAAATGTCAGCAAGGGACTTTATAGACACACACACACACACACACACACACACACACACACACACACACTCACACCCATACACACACATACAATGTTTTGCTAACACAGAAGATGATTAAAAGTTTACACATAATAATAAAACACATACTATTTTTCATTGGAAATAACATGTAACCAACCAAGTCTATCTTTCTTTTCCTTACTTTCTTCCTTCCCTCCTCCTCCCTCCCTCTCTCCCTCCCTTCCTCCTTTCCTTCCTTCCTTTTTTTCTTTCTGACAAGAAACAATCCTCAACAATCCTCCGGTCTCTGCCAATTGAATCCATTTTCTTATTTAAAGCAAACACATGTGTCTCATGTACTGTGTGTCAAGGGACAACTTGTAGGTATCTGCTGTCTCCTAACGCGTAGTTTGCAAGGATCAAACCTTGGTCTCTTCCAAAGCTGGGTTTGCAGGCATCGGCCACACCCACCTGTGTTCTGGTCATCCCAACTCTGGTGTTCTGCTTGTACACAAGCCCTGAGCCATCTACTAAGAGCTCCAACCACTGGCTTTGCTTTTTCGGACAGGTTCTCAGTCTGTAGCCAGGGAAAATTCACTCACAGTGCAGGCCTAACTGGCTTCAAACCCCTGATCTTCCTCCCTCCACCTCCCAAGGACAACAGGTGTGCACCTCAGGGTTGACACTAAGGACTGGCATGAGCAGAAGCCGGCTCTTCATGGGCAAGCCGCTCTTTTCTGGGTTCCTTGAGGAAGGCTTTCACCACCCACCAGGGGCCAAGGCCAGAAACCAGAGCAGAAACCTCCTGCTGCCTTACACCTCCTGCGGCTTCAGGCTATAGCCATGGAGCATCTCTGGGGTCTGTCCCTGCTGGCCGCACTCTAGCAGACATGCCCCCTCTGACCCTCACAGGCAGCTCCCCGCCTCCCTCCCACTCTCCCCGTCCCTATCTGATCCTGCCTCCCCTTCCCCATGGCTCTGTGCAGAGCAGTCCGGCCCTGCTCTGTCTGAGCAAAGCCAGGCTCCCAGAGCCCAGTGGTCCCTGTTTCTTGTCTCTCATCTTGACCCTCCAGATCTATGTCTGGTACCTGCTCCACCCTCAGCCTCGGCTTCTTCAGCAGAACTGAGATGGGGCCTCCTTCACAGGCCCCCACCTTGAGTGGAGCCAGAAAGCAGGCCAGCCCCCTCAGCTCTACCTCCGTCTCCTCAGGCCTCCCTGTCCCTGCCTTCTCTATGCCCAGCATCCCTCTTGTATCAGATGTGGCTTATGAACAATGAGGTTGGGGCAGAGAGGCAGGACAGGTGACATCTTGGATGGTGGACAGCATGGTGGCTCTCCCAGGTGGTCCATCTGCTGCTGCGTCAGGCAGGCGGGGAAATCTGAAAGGCCGAGGGGGACTGTAGAGCCAGTGTCCTGTCAGCACCTCTTAAAACAGGGATTTGGTTGTTTGCTAGTGTGAGGTGGGAAGGTGATGGAGAGAGGTTTTGGGGAAGGCTCGGGTAGAGCCAAGGGAAGGCAGAGTTGTCAGCTGCCTAGGGGTTGGAGTGATCTGGGCAGGATTGAGTGTGAGGATGGAGAGTGGCGGATGCAACCCTCAGTAAGGAACCAGGGCTGGGAGGCTCAGGGAGGATGGTAGCTGAGGGTAGAGAAAGGGCCTGGTCAGGGGGCTGGAGAGATGGCTCAGCAGTTAAGAGCACTGGCTGCTCTTCCAGGGGACCTGGGTTTGAGTTCCAGCACCACGTGGAGGCTCACAAGTCTATAACTCAGGTCCCTGGGGGTCTGACACCCTCTTCAGGCCTCTACAGGGATTGCACACACGTGGTACACAATTAAAAACAAGGAAAGGAGGAGGAAGAGGAGATGAAAGCCAGCCAGCCAGCCTAGTCAGGATAGGACAGGACAATGGTCTGGGAGGTTGGAGGGCCAGCTGGCTGAGGCCTGGGAGGGCTGGAGAGGGCCTCTTTAGGCAGGCTGAAAGTGAGGATTCTGGAATTGCTTTGGAGCAGAGAGAAGACAGTCCTAGATGACATGATGTTGGGTGGCTGAGGAGTCCCTGAGTGTGTGGGACAAGGAGCCACCAGGCCAGGCTGTTTCCAGGTTAGTCATGGTGTGAGGGCATGCTTGTATCTAGAGGATGCTCCCCACAGCAGCATACCTGGTACCCCAGATATGGCCTGGGTCACATCCTGGCAGCCTCTGAAGACTTCGCCATAGTTCCTGCTGTGGGTGGCAGAGGGAAATGTTGTAACAAGTGCATGTGAATTTGATGAGACTTCACCACCAGCATCCTTCCATGGGAGACCCAAGGCCAGGCCCACAGCTTTCTCCTCCTGAGGCCACTTATTCAGCATCCACCCGTGCCCAGTGATCAGCAGACTGGCTTTGGTTTCTAACTTGCTTTGGCTGAGCTGGAGCCCTAGGCCTTGCGACCACAGGCCTAGGTTGGAGGCCGCACACCTCAGGGGAAAAGGGTGACACCTGTCCTTTCTCAAGAGTCACAGGAAGTTGCTAAAGTGTCCAAAAGAAGAACCTTGTAGTTACTGTCGTCCCTGATAGCCTGTCCCCACCCCTACCCCACACCCCAACCTGTTGCCTCACCAAGGCTCAAAACAGGAAAGATAAAATCCATCCCACTCCCAGTTCCAAAGGCACAGTGTCAAAGATGTGACTTGAGGATCAAGCCCTGCCCCTCCTGGTACTGCCTCTTATCGTCAGTGTGACCCCCTAAGGAGACTTTAAGTAATTGTTTATTTTAATGGTTTTTAATTTATTGTTGTCATTTTATGTGTATGGATGTATGGCCTGCATGTATGTCTGTGTTCCACATGTATGCTTGGTGCTCACAGGGGTCAGTAGAAGGTGTTGGATTCCCTGGAACTGGAGTTACAGATGGTTGTGAGCCTCTGTGTAAGTGCTGGAAATTGAACTCAGGTCCTCTGCAAGAGCATGTGCTCTTAACCGCTGAGACCTCTCTCCAACCCCCCAAATAAATATTTCTAAAATGTTCTGAGATATATGAATGAGTGGATAGTACATGGCATTGACCCTTGAGTCACAAGCCTTCACCATATGTCACTGTGGGTTCCTGTCACTCAGAGACCCCACTCTACCACAGACGGGGCAGTCACATGACTTCTGCACTGCAGGTCTGGCTCCCCACACTGCTGTCTCTGCACCCCACTCAAAGCCCAGAGTCTAACACAGATAACAGCCTGTGTGGAACAGACTGAGAGTGAAGACACTAGACGCACACACACCACTGAGAAACCCAAATCGGGAGAAAATGTCAAATTCAACTTTACTGGACTTCCTTGTTTTTATTTTTTTGAGACACAGTCTCATGTAGTCCAGGCTAGCCTCACACTCACATTTTAGTCCAGGATGACCCGGAACGTCTGATCCTCCTGCCTCCACATCTCTAGTGTTAGGACTACAGGTGTGAACCACCACACCCAGTTCGATGCAGGGCTGGGGACCTTACTCAGGGCTTCACATGTGCTGGTCAAGCCCTCTACCAACTCGGCCACATCTTCCGTGCCTGAACTTTTTCCCCACTCGGTTTTGGAAATCCCCAGTGTCTCAAAATCATAATCCCCGGACAAGAGTGCATAGGTAAATACGGGACTCGCCTTGGCCACAAGCCGCGGTGGATGGGAAATCACCAGCAAGGGGAACTCTTCCCCACCCTGGTTCTGCAATCTTGGCAGGTTCAACTCCTGGTCCTCTGCATAGGGTAGGTTGTGTAAGATACCAGCTGTTGAAAGACTTCGGGGCAAGACCCCTCCTCTACATGCTCCATGACCTTGGATGAGGTCCTTTGAATATCTGGGTCGCCATGCCTCCGTTTGAAGCGATAGGTGGCCTTTTATCATCTATGGCATGAGTTCTTATTCTCTCTCAGTGCCAGCCCCATGTCACCTGCAAAGAGCTCATAGAACAGATGGGAAAAAACAGTCCAACTCCCCTGGATCTTAGGCTGAAACGTGGGTAGATAAGGCGTCGATTCTCATTGGCTCCTGGGGAGAGCCTGGTAGGAGCCATCTTCAGAGGGTCAGGGGTCTTAGCGATTCTTTCTAATGTTTGGCCCTGGGGTGCAGGAGGAAAGGGTGGAGGTCAGAAACTGGAGTGATTTGCACAGGACTGCTTGTTGGTACCCTCTCGAGACTGAGCTGATCCGTCCTCCTCGCTGAGAACCCCAGAAATGGGTCCCTGTCCTCTGGTGACGTCTGAGGACTATGGGTATGGACATTCCTAAGACAGGACCAAAGTGTGTGTAACCCTGTCCAGAAGGGGCCTATCCAGGAGGATCCTGCCCATGGCGGATGGGGGTCCAGGGAGGCCATGTCCAAGGGGACTCTGTTCAGGGGGCCTGATGGGGACTCTAGTGCCTTCCTTGCATGAACCCAGCTAGGCAGGTGCCCTTCCTGGGCCACAGTCAGAGCTCTGCAGGGCAGAGAAACTGGAAGGGCCTTGGCACTCTGAGACAGGCTTACTCCACCCCACAAAGAAGCTTCCAGCAGGGGGGCGGGGCTTATGCAGCCATAGTCTCTCTGCCCACCAGGATATGGTGAGGGGCACAAGTACAAGTTTACTCTTCTGTGCCTCCTGGGGGCAGACCCAGAGGGCTCTAGCGCCCGTCTCCAGTCCCATGGGTCCGTCCCCTCGCTGGCCCGACCACGGTGGGAAAGCCACAGACAGATGTGGCCTCCTTCCTACAATGAGAGTAGCCGGCTCCATGACGCCCCGGAGGACAGCAGCTGAGACACAGGGACACCTGGCCAAGCCCAGAGCTTGTCATGATGCTGACAGAGCTGCAGCGACCTCCCCAGTTAGACCAAAGACAGCAGGCCACAGCTAAAACATAACAAAAACATCAGCCATCAGGTAGGTCCCAGGAAGACAGCTGCGAAGTGCCGGGATCACCGAAGCCAGCGCTCACTGTGACCTGAGACTGTTGGAGGCCCTCTGCTCACCACTAGGGAATGGTGGCCAGGGTGGAGGTCACACGGCAGTTTTATGGCAGTGGGAACACAGGCACTCTGTGTGTGTGTGTGTGTGTGTGTGTGTGTGTGTGTGTGTGTGTGTGTGTGTCGCCTCTCTACAAGCCTGGATTATTTCTGTTTTTCACCACATCAAGCTGGTCGGTATGTTTCTGTCCTGTCCCCGGGTAATGCTTGAACTTCAGGAAGAGCCATCTCTCCTTTCTTGATTTTCCTGGAGCTGGGTCGTGATCCTCCTACTTATGGGGAAGAGATGAGGGAAGGGAGTGGGGAGACTGGAGGAGGGGACCAACTTCCATGTGGAGGGGCTATCCAGAGGCTGGACAACCAGCCCTGTGCTCAGGGAGGCAGGGCCACAGTCTGAGCCCCGAGACTGGACCACTCATAGGGCACTTTCTCCAGCACCCTGTCCACATTTTCTGGGCAGCGCCATAAACCTCTTGGGTTCAGGGGGACCCTTGTAGTGATGGGTCCAGTCATAGCCAGATGGGGTCTCATTGGGCAGCAGGAAGCTCCTGTCAGGGCTGAGGTCGGTCCAGAAGGGGTCTAGTCACCCTGGGGGGTGTTGTTCTCACAAGGCCAAGCTCAGTGCCCTTCACAATATCAAAACAGTGTCTGCTGCTGGCCCGGGGTGTCACAAAGTACCACAGCCGTCCCTCTGGTCCCTACAAAGGCCTGAATTTACTTCTGTTGAACAGATGGAGACAGGAGGGCTCAAAAAAGATGGGGGTGCTGAAGTTCGGGGGACCCTGCCCAAGGGACTCAGTGCAGCATGGTCACAGCTTCTGAGGCCCACCTGACTTGTATGTGACCTTGAAATCAACTAAAGACCTGGACAATAACACACATACCCCCCTCACCCCTCTTCACCCTCCCTCACCTTCCCCCTCACTCCCCCTCACCCCCCCTCACCCCCCCTCACCCTCCCTCTGGTGGATGGGGAATCAAAAACCAGGAAAAGAGACTGGCCACCAAACTGACAAACAACACCAGCAATGAAGGGCTTCCGAACAGGGACGGGCCTGCGCTCTCATAGGGTGGCAGCCCAGAATGGGGTTCTGTCCCCCATACTGCACCAACTGGGTGTGTGGGTTCACCTCGGTCATCCCAGCCTATAGGAGGAAGAGGTAGGAGAGTCAGAAATTCAAGGTCATTTTTGGCTACATAGGGAGTTTGGGACTAGCCTGGGCTACATGAGACCCTGCTAAAAATAGAAAGGTTGGCTGAGGAAGTCTAGAGTTGCTGCTTCTGCTGTGTTTATCACATGGTTGGGGTCCCCCAAATACTGTTATTGGGATCACAAATCCAAACAGCTGGGACTGGGGGTACAGCTCAGCAGAGAGCTTCCACCCCCCAGCACCCCCAAGAAAAAATAAACAAAACCCCCACACTTGCCCATATATACACACATCCACAGAGACGTGTCCTGTGTGTACACATACAAGTGTCCACACCCTAAATACAACATGGGGTCCCGGAAAGGATCTGCAGGCGAGAAATGGACATTTGTGGGAAAACTAGCAAAGCTCAGATCAAGTCTGGCATTTCGAACCAGGCCAGCTTAACTGTTTGCTTGGACAGGCATGCCCTGGGTAGGAAAGGCTGCCTTTGGTGGGCACCCCCAACCACTGCCACTACTTCCCTATAGATCTATAGATCCGCTTATTTCGAAATAAAGGATTTCTTTTAAAAAAAAAAATGTTTACAGGCTTTTACTCAGAATTTCACTTCTAAGATTTTTATCTCAAAATTTACCAGAGACCAAGATGTTCTTCAATGAAGAAATAATAATAAATAGAGGAAACTGGGTATGTCAGAGCAGCAGGTCAACCACAGGCTTGAAGCCAGCCTGGGCTACTGAAACCCTGAGTCAAACAATAACAAAATGCAGAGGAATGATCTAGATGTTCAAATGTAGCAGGCTGACTGACTGTGGTACACCGGAAGGAATCACCCTATAAAGTGTGAAAAATGCTTCCAACAGAAACCCAGGAGAGCCAGCCGGGACAGCTCAGCCCGGTCCGACTCCCGGTACCGAGCCTGAGGAAAGGCTCCAGTGAACCAAGGTGGTCGGTCACTTATCTTACGTTTTCCTGAGCATATTTATATGCGTTTCGAGTTTCTAGGACTAATGGGTGTTATGTTTATCAGGATGAAGGATTAGAAATTCCCTATCTGTGTTAGTTCCTCAAAAAGCAGTTCCTAAAATTACCATATGACTCAGCAATTTCACTACTCAGCGTCCACCTGAGAAGTGAAAACTCATGTCCAAAATACAAGTGCAAGTGTGAATTCACGGCGACCTTAGTCTTTCTCAAATGTGTTGGTGTGTGGGATGTATGTGTGGCCATGCTTTCCGCAGAACACGTGTGGAGGTCAGAGGACAGCTTTACCACGTCTGTTCTCTCCTCACACCTTTATGTGTGTTCCAGAAATCAAACTTGGGGTGCGAGGCATGTGCAGCCAGCACCTCACTGTCTTGTTGGCCAGAAACTCTATCAGTAATCGCCAAAGAATAGAGGCGATCCATGGAAGAGTGTGCAGCTCGGTACGGTTACAACATGGCTGGACCTTGAAGAGAGCAAGACACCAGTACAGAGGCTGCATGATGTGTGATGATTCTTATATCAAATGTCCAGGAGGGACGAATCCAAGGAGACAGAAAGGAGATTCACGGTTGCCAGAAGCTGAGCCACAAGTGACTGGTGATAGATTTAGGGTTCTTCTTAGAGCGAGGAAAATGTCCTATAAGATAGTAGAAGCCGGGCCTGGTGGCACACGCCTTTAATCCCCGTACTTGGGAGGCAGAGGCAGGTGGGTCTCTGAGTTTGAGGCCAGCCTGGGCTACAGAGTGAGTTCCAGGACAGCCAGGGCTACACAGAGAAACCCTGTCTCAAAACAACAACAACAAAGAAACAACAACAAAGATAATGATGGTCACATAACTTTGCGAATATATTTAAAAAAAAAAAAAAACAGAAACTGCCGGGGGTGGGGGGGTGGGGGGGGTGGGGGGGTGGGGGGGTGGCGCACGCCTTTAATCCCAGCACTCCCGGGAGGCAGAGCCAGGTGGATCTCTGTGAGTTCAAGGCCAGCCTGGGCTACCAAGTGAGTTCCAGGAAAGGCGCAAAGCTACACAGAGAAACCCTGTCTCGAAAAACCAAAAACAAAAACAAAACAAACAAACAAAAAAAAACCCCAGAAACAGACAAACTAAAAAACACCACAAACAGTAAACAATGCTGAATTGAACACTGTAAAAGGACTGGCAGGATGGCTCAGCTGATGAGAACATTGGCAACCAGGCCTGAGGACCTGAGTTCAAATCCCCAAGACCCAAGGAAAAGTGGAAGAGGAAAACTGGCTTCTGCAGATCGCCTTCTGACCTCTAAAGCAGAGCACTGTGGAGAGGAGCACTGTGGGGTGGAGCACTGTGGGGAGGAGCACTGTGGGGAGGAGCACTGTGGGGAGGAGTGCTGTGGGGAGGAGCACTGTGGGGAGGAGCACTGTGGGGTGGAGCACTGTGGGGAGGAGCACTGTGGAGAGGAGCACTGTGGGGAGGAGTGCTGTGGGGAGGAGCACTGTGGGGAGGAGCACTGTGGGGTGGAGCACTGTGGGGTGGAGCACTGTGGGGTGGAGTACTGTGGGGAGGAGCACTGTGGGGAGGAGCACTGTGGGGTGGAACACTGTGCAGTGGAGGACTGTGGAATGGAGCACTGTGGGGTGGAACACTGTGGGGAGGAGCACTGTGGGGAGGAGCACTGTGGGGTGGAGTACTGTGGGGAGGAGCACTGTGGGGAGGAGCACTGTGGGGTGGAACACTGTGCAGTGGAGGACTGTGGAATGGAGCACTGTGGGGTGGAACACTGTGGGGAGGAGCACTGTGGGGAGGAGCACTGTGGGGAGGAGCACTGTGGGGAGGAGCACTGTGGGGTGGAACACTGTGCAGTGGAGGACTGTGGAATGGAGCACTGTGGGGTGGAACACTGTGGGGAGGAGCACTGTGGGGAGGAGCACTGTGGGGAGGAGCACTGTGGGGAGGAGCACTGTGGGGTGGAACACTGTGCAGTGGAGGACTGTGGAATGGAGCACTGTGGAGAGGAGCACTGTGGGGTGGAACACTGTGGGGAGGAGCACTGTGGGGAGGAGCACTGTGGGGAGGAGCACTGTGGGGAGGAGCACTGTGGGGTGGAACACTGTGCAGTGGAGGACTGTGGAATGGAGCACTGTGGAGAGGAGCACTGTGGAGAGGAGCACTGTGGGGAGGAGCACTGTGGGGTGGAGCACTGTGGAGTAGAGCACTGTGGAGGTAAGCACTCTGAAGGAAAGCATGGTGGAGGGGAGCACTGTGGGGTGGAGCACTGTGGAGAGGAGCACTGTGGGGAGGAGCACTGTGGAGAGGAGCACTGTGGGGAGGAGCACTGTGGAGAGGAGCACTGTGGAGAGGAGCACTGTGGGGAGGAGCACTGTGGGGAGGAGCACTGTGGAGAGGAGCACTGTGGGGAGGAGCACTGTGGGGAGGAGCACTGTGGGGAGAAGCACTGTGAGGTGGAGCACTGTGGAGAGGAGCACTGTGGGGAGGAGCACTGTGGGGAGGAGCACTGTGGGGAGAAGCACTGTGAGGTGGAGCACTGTGGAGGAGAGACTGTGGAGTTGAGCATTGTGGAGCACTGTGGAGTAGAGCACTGTGGAGGGGAGCACTGTGGAGGGGAGCACTCTGAAGGAAAGCATGGTGGAGGGGAGCACTCTGACGGAGATGTGGCAGGTGTGAAACCATTCTACAAACACAAATAACCAAACAGCCAACAATGCTTCTCATGACTTTCTTTACTGAAAAACAGCTCTTCTTCCTCATAACTGACGCTCAGACCTACAGGCTCTTTAAGGAGACCCGAGTGGATGGCTTTCCTCAGAAAGGACGTGGGAACAGAAAGGCAGATACCGCCAGGCTCAGCCTGAGCCATCCCTCATGGCCTGTGGAGATGCAGGCCCTGGCTCTTGTTCCCCAGTTCTCTGTGTCCCCGTGGCTCTGCCCCGTCCCCAAGGCTCAGCAGCCCACCCGATGACATGCTCTCCACAGGGGTTGGCCAGCACTGAAATATAAAGAAGAGCCTGTTTGAAAAAGGGAAAGTGGAAGGAAGCAGTGGCGTTTCAGGCTGAGGTGAGTGGGTGCTTGGGACTCTGAATAGCAGGCCTTTAAATAAAGGTGCCACCCTCCTGGCCGGCCGGCCGGGCCACCTGCGGGAGCCAGCATGCTGATGGAATGCTGAGGAATGTGAGGAGGTGGAGGAAGCGAGAATTACATGGCTCAGCTCTTGCCAGCCAACCAGCTGGGCAAACCAGCACCCAGGGGGACAAGCCCCATGTCGGGCCACCCTGTGGGGGCCAGCGGCCTGCTCCTCCCTGCCGGATCCATGCCTCAGTTTCTGCAAGGAGCTCCTGGCTGGCCGGTCAGCACAGGACACAGACCAGCTATGGACTGGAGGGTGGGGCCTACAGGTCACCCAGGAGGCCCACAGCAGCCCTCCTGTCCTTCAAGGCCGGTGCCCCTTCCCTGGCTCCCCTGAGCCCCATTCAACCCTGAGAAGTAGGTGGCTTCGAATAAATGCCCCTTCTTTGTCTTAAAACTGACCCAGGGCACAGAACACGATGGCATGGTCCTTCCCAAAGTGTTCAGGTGCCTGCCACACAAGAGGCAGAGTACCCATTGATCTCCCCGCCCAGGGAGAGGCCTGCTCCAGCCTGGAGCACCACACTCAGGAGAAACCGCTTCAGGTCCGGCTTGACCTGGCTTCCAGATTTAACCTTTTCCCTTCCTTTGGTCTTCCTGTCCTTCCTTCCGCCCTCTCTTTCTTCTGGAGTCAGAGCTGAAGAGCCGAGAAGCTGGTTAACAAGTATCTCCGCTTCCTGGCTTAGGGTGGGCAGGTCAAGCCCGTTTGTTTTGGCTTTTGGTTGGTTTGTTTGTTTGGGGTTTGCTTTTGTCATTCATTCATTCATTCATTCATTCATTCATTCATTCTCTGTGTGAATGTGTGTTTCATATGGAAGTCAGAGGACAACTTGCGGGAGTCAGTCCTCTCCATGTGGGTCCAGAGATCGAACTCAAGTTGTTATTGTTATTTGTTTCCTTGATCAGGGTCTTGCTCTGTAGATGAGCTTGGCCTTAAGCTTGCTGTCTTCCTGCCTGCTCCCTGAACACTAGGTCACAGGTGTGTGCCCCCACACATGCCCCTTTGTGTCTGGTCACCCAGTCCCGCCCCTCCTTGCTGGGCCACCTTCTCTGTGGCCCCTGGTGACACTCACTAGGAGCAGGGCAGGGCCTTTGGCTGACAGGCACACCAGACACCTGGTAGAATCAAGCTTTTGAATTCTTTTGGTTGTTTCTCACAGGGACTCGAATCCAGCCTAGGCTGGGGAAGTGTCCAGGATGGTTCTCTGGAAGCCCCACCAGTCAGCTGATGCAACAACCCTGCAATGTCCAGTTCTGGGCAGGGTTGAGGTCTGGAGTATCAAAAAGAGGAAAATCCAGTTCCTGCCAACTGTGTATAGAGCCCAGCCTCATAGCCAGGTCCAAAGGCCAGGGCCTGGCTACAGGGTCTGCCCTCCGAGAGCAAGGGCCTGGGGAAGGAGGAGGCCACTGCTACTCCGTCCCAGGTTGTGGACTGGGGTCCAGTAGAGGCCTGGGTGTGGTGTGTCGGTCACTAACCACAGGTTGCTGAAGGACATGTGTGTGTGTAAGTACCTCTGGAGGTTATGCAATGACAGTGGGCAGAGATTTTGACACATTTAAAGGGGAGTTAGAGTGGCCACGGGCTGGAGAGACGGCTCAGGGTAGAGAATCTTGCCACCTGAGTTTGACCCCCAGGATTCATACGGTAGAAAGCACAGCAGCCAAGCACCATGGTGCACACCTTTCGTCCCAGAACTCAAGATACAGAGGCCGGAGGAGCTCTGTGAGGTCAAGGCTAGCCTGGTCTACATAGCACGTTCCAGGTCAACCAACGACATAGAGAGACCCTGTCTCGGGGGGCAGGGGCTGACTCCCCATAATTGTCCTTTGACCTCTACATATGTACCATTACACATACACACACACACACACACACACACACACACACACACACACACTAAATAAAGGTATTAAAATTTTAGGTGTGCCATGCTGCATGTGCTTGTACACATGCGTGTGTGTGCATACGTGTGTGTGTGTGTGTGTGTGTGTATGTGTGTGTGTGTGTGTATGTGTGTGTGTGTGTGTGTGTGTATGTGTGTGTGTGTGTGTGTGTTGTTAGAAGGCACTTTAGAGAAGGAACCAGTCATCCTGGACTCATAGAGGCTGAGATCAAGGGGTCCGTCAGATGTTTGAGTAGAATACAGATGTCCCCACACCCTGAGAAAGCCATCAAGTAGCGTAATTTGAATCCCAGTCGAAGTGCAGGGGTGTGGAAGGCTCTGTCCCCCGGTGGGCTCATGGCTGGACTACTGCTGGCCAGGCCACTCTGCAGAGGCCCATGCTGTATGCTACAGGGCTGCTTGGCCACAGAATAAATGGTCCTCTGCCCACAGGTGAGGAGGAGGCACTGTGGTCCTTGTCCCTCTGCAGAAAGTCCCAAGTGGACCTGAGCAGCACCTGTTGCCTGGGGACCTGGCACCCAAGGAGGGTCAAAGGCCCCCAGATCAACAGGTCCCCGGGGTAGCCAGTGATCCCCTAAATGAGGCCTTTCTGACCCCAGCCCAGCTGGGCTGAATGGGAGACCCCAGATCCTCATTCATTCAGAGGGCCGTAAGTGATGTCCGAGGCTCTGACAGCCATCACCAGCCCCTCCCCACTGGGGAATCATGCCCTGAAGGTTCAGGCCGTGAGGGCCAGCAGACAATGGAGAGCCAGCCCTCAGTGACTACTGGTGGCTTCCCTGTCTGTGTAGTGTCACCAATCAGGATGTAGATGGAGGCCCCTCTTGTGGTCCTCTCTGGGAAGGCCCCAGTCTTGCTCAGAGACCGTGCTGAGAAGGGTCTCCACGGGTACAAGGTCCACCTTTGCTCAGGACGGGCTGCTAGCCACACCGGGCTAGTCTTTGTGGGGAAGGGTGAGGTTTGGGGTTGGCGTCGGGGTTGAGGCCTGCTGAAACTGTGGGTCAGCCTGGGAACTGCGTCTCCACAGTGAGGGAAGAAGGAAGGGGACAGGAGGCTTGCCAGAGAGGGAGGGCCTATGCAGAGGAGCAGAGGAACAGAGCTAGAGAGGCTGAGTGGAGAGGACCAGTGCGCCCTGAGGAGTCACAGAGCCTCTGCGCCAACCTCCCGGGTCTCTCCAGTCACAGGCTGAAGCACAGGACACAGAAGAGGTGTCCCCATGCACCTAGTCCTGGGCTCCTCTGGCTCCCTTTCCCTACCAGGTCCAAACAGCCAATCAGTTCACAGAGAACAGGGCAGGCTTTCCCAGCCTCCCAGATCCCCTGCTCCTGTTCCTCATAGCATGGCAGCTCTTACCTCCTCCTGGATGGTGTAAAACACACACACACACACACACACACTCCTGCCTGAGACCCCCACTGCCCTCACTCAGGTAAGGCCCTCTTCACCTCAGATGAAGCACACATGTCCCTGCTGGTAGTTGTACAGTGAAGCAGGTATGAGCGTCCTTCCTTCCCAAAGACCTCTGAGTGGCCTTGTAAGGTGGCAGGCTCCCTGCAGAGAGCATTCTTTACACATCCATTTTAGCAGTAATGTATCCCTCTAAGCAGCGACTTGCCCATGCACGTAGATAAATTATCACACTAAAGCAGAGTCCATCCAGGATATGTGTACTTGTCCCCTTGGCACTTGGGAAGCTGGTGAGGTGCCTTAGTGGGGGAAGGCGCTTGCTATCCAGCCTGGCGACCTGAGTTTGAGGCCCAGAACTTGCGTGGTAGGACAGACCCAACATCCACAGGTTATCCTCTGACTTCCACATGCTCACACATACACACACGTGCACAATAAATGAATGGTAAACAAACAACCAGAGATAGGGCTCAGTGGTAGCATGCTTGGTTAGCATATGCAAGGCCCTGGGTTCGAGCCTTAGCACCACATTAAATGGGGCTAATGGCCCATACCTAGAATCCTAGCATTCAGGAGGTAGAGGTAGGAGGATCAGGAGTTCAAGGTCATCTTTGGCTACAAGGTGAGTTGGAGACCAGCCTGGGCTACATGGGACTGTATCTCGTGTGTGTGTGTGTGTGTGTGTGTGTGTGTGTGTGTGTGTGTGTGTGTGTGTCCCCGTCCGTCCATCTGTACCCTGTTGTTTTTGCTATTAGGAAGAATAGCCTTGGGTGTCACAGGTGTTTATAGTCACGTCACTTTGTCCACATCTCTGAGCAGACTTGTAGAACCACTAGCCAGTAGGCTCTCCCTAGGAAGGTCTGTGGGCAGCTGGGGCTCCCCAGGCAGAACAGGGCTGTCTCAGCCTTCCTGGGTTGTTCTAGTCTGGGTGGTCAGCTATCAAGTTCCTGGTTCCCTCAGGGCAGGGCTCTCTCCACTGAGTCACCTGCGTTTACCTGGGGTGGGGCCCAGAAATACACCTGATTTGGGCACTGGAGACCTTGGCTCTAAGTTCTGGCTTCTTATATGACACCTCATGTCTCAGACTGTTTTCTTAGCTGTAAAGTGGGATGGCCCTGACACCATCCATGACTCAGGACAGGGTGTTTCACCACCGCCCAGCACAGTGCTGAGCAGAGGGGGCCCTGTGGGCAGCTTCAGAGCACAGGCCTGAAGCTTGGGGTGGGGGCTGTGGGCCTTACGCTGTTTGGGAGGCCTTGGGACAAGACTGCTTCTGTGGACCTGCCCATCCAGCCAAGCCTGTCCTAATGCTCCTCTGGGGCCTGTTGAGGACACAAGTCCAGCCACCCCCAGAGCATACAGCCTCGAGCATTGCAAATGCCTCTGAGCAGCATCATGGCTTCAAAGGCTGGAGTCCACACTCCATGGCCTTCTCCATAGATGGGGACGGCTTAAGTGATGGTCAGCCCAGGACTGCCCCCAGCTGTCCCACAGGCTCCCAGGCTGGGTTGGTTGTAACATCATAAAAGCAGGGACTGGACCTCCTCTTCTCCACTCCTCTCCCCACACAGAGGCCCCCCCAGACTGCAGAATGAATCGGTGGAGCGGGTAACAATCCAGCTGCTGCCCAGCATGCAGTCTCATCCACAGGAGCGGCAGGGTTCCTGGGGCCTGGACTTAACTTTTTTTTTTTTTTTTTTTTTTTTTTTGGTTTTTCGAGACAGGGTTTCTCTGTGTAGCTTTGCGCCTTTCCTGGAGCTCACTTGGTAGCCCAGGCTGGCCTCGAACTCACAGAGATCCACCTGCCTCTGCCTCCCGAGTGCTGGGATTAAAGGCGTGCGCCACCACGGCCCAGCTGGACTTAACTTTTTAAATATCCAAAGAGTTGGGGGTGTACTTGGCTGGTAGAGTGCTTGCCTAGCATCCCCAAAGCCCCTCATGCACTGTTTGTGGTGGTGCACATCTGTAATGCCAGCACTCTGTCTAGAGACCAGCTTCCGTGGAAGCTTCTGGAATTGTGGGTTGTTGCACAGAAGCGAGCTCCTGAAGCAAGGGCCGGATGAGCAGACACACGTCTCTGCAAGGGTGGGTGCCGGTGGACTTGGCCCTTCCTAGCTCTCAGCATTTCATCAGAGACAGGCTAGAGACTCTGTCCATCTATGGACTGTGCCTCCCACAGCCCCCTCCCAGGCCTAGAGATACAAATAATGGCACTTCTCCACCGAGAGCTAAGGAAATTGCCACAATATCCTCCTGCCCACACGATGCCTTTTCCTGCAGGCTCAGCCTGCCTCATCCTCCACCTGCTGACCTCGCCCAGGTCAGCACCCCATGAATCACTGCAGGCTCCTCCCCTCCCTCCCACACTTGGGTGCCACCTTCTGCCCAGCTGGGCCTCCTCCTGTACACCTGTGCCTGCTTCCTGTCATGGCCACCTCAAGCCCTTGGGTTTTTAACGTTGTATGAGTAACAGAGTGACCCAGATAGGTGTGTACTCTAGAGTCTGACTCAGTGGGTCTGATCCAGTTGAGCAGGTGGGTTTTGTGACAACGGCCCAGGTAACTCTGATACACCTGTCATGGCCTCCTCCTCCTCAGGTCACGGCTAACAACAACAAAACAACAATTATCATGCTTCAAGCACTTACCAGCTCCGCCTCTGGAATCTTCTTGAGAAGCCTGAGGCAGGAGCAACCATCTGCTCCCATTTCACAGTTGTGGAAACTGAGGCAAAAGCCAGTCAGGAAAGCAGGGGTCAGCCGGACATCCATGCACCCCACAATAAATACCCTCAGGGACAGCTGTAGGAGAGAATGGCATTGTGGGAGCAAGTCTGTCTCTGAGAGCCACTTAACTCAAAGAGGAGATCTTGGGTGAGAGGTGATTACAAAGAGGAGGCTTGTATGGAGATTCACTGAGGTTTGCTCAGGATCTGCGACTTCCTGTTCTTTAGCTCTCGATAAAAAAGACCCTTTAGGGGCTGGAGAGATGGCTCAGTGGTTAACAACATGTATTATTCCTCCGGAGGATCTGAGTTCGGTTCCAGAACCCATGTCAGGTAGTTCACAATAGCTTGTGACCAGCTCCGGAGGAATCTGATGTGGCGGCGGCGGCGGCGGCGGCGGCGGCGGCGGCGGCGGCGCACGCCTTTAGTCCCAGCACTCGGGAGGCAGAGGCAGGTGGATATCTGTGAGTTCGAGGCCAGCCTGGGCTACCGAGTGAGTTCCAGGACAATCAGAGCTACGCAGAGGAACCCTGTCTGGAAAAAAAGATAGTGGTGGGGGGGTGCACGCCTTTTGTCCCAGCATTTTGAAGGCGGAGTCAAGTGGATCTCTGAGTTTGAGGCCAGCCTGGTCTACAGAGTGAGTTCCACAACAGCCAGGGCTACACAGAGAAACCCTGTCTCAAAAAAAAAAAAAGAAAAGAAAAGAAAGAAAGAAGGAAAGAAAAGAAAGAAAAAAGAAAAGGAAAGAAAAGATGGGCGTACAAGATGGTTCAGTGGGTAGAGGCACTGGCTACCTGTCAACGCAGGCCTGATGAACGGAGCTTGATCCCTGGAACCCACAGAAACGTAGAAGGAGAAAACCACTCCCCAGAGCTCCTCTCCCCTACACACACACACACACACACACACACACACACACACACACACACGCTGTGGCACGTACACCTCCCCATACATTATTCACACACACTAACAGTAATAATAAATAATAATTCCTAAAACTTTAAAAGTCAGGACTGGGCATGTGGCTCAGTTGGTCGGGAGCTTGTGTAGCCTGACGCTCCGGGTCCTATCCATCACATAAACCAGGCAAGGTGGCACACACCTTTGATCTCCGTACACTGGAGGAATCTGAGCCCAGCTTGAGCCACATAGAAAGTTCCAGGCTAGTCAGAATTCACGGTAAAACCTTGTCTCAAAAAAGCAAACATGCATCTTCCAAAGAGACTGACAGAAAACCATTAAGACTGGCAACTGGGAAGGGAGAGCTCTTTCTGGCCATAACTAGAGAACAAACTGCGAAAAGATCCCAGATCTACCTCACAGGAAGTCCTATCAGGAGGCCAGACAGGAACAGAGTCAGTCACACCCCAACACAGAAAGGCTTGCTCACAAGTTGGGAGCAACGGCAAAGATGGCGTGGCAGTGAGGGGGCCTCTGAGTGGCAAGACTGCTCTCCTTCCCTTCCCCTCCCTTCCCCTCCCTTCCCCTCCCCTTCCCGCCCCATCCCGCCCTGCCCTTCCCCACCCTCCCCTTCCTTCCTTCCTTCCCTGCCCTGCCCTGCCCTCCTCTTCCCTTCCCTTCCTCTTCCTCCCCTCCCCTTCCTTCCTTTCTCCTCTCCCTTCCCTTCCCTTCCCCTCTCTTTCCTTCCCTTCCCTTCCCCTCCCTTCTCCTTTCCCTTCCTTCCCTCCCCTCCCCCTCCCTTCCTTTTTCCTTTCTGCTTGTCTTTTTTCTTCCTTTCTTTCTTTCTGTGACAGGGTGTTAACCATGTCACGTGCCTGGCCTAGAACTTACTACTCACTGTGTAGACAGGCTGACCTCAAACTTAGAGAAACCTAGGTCGAGCTGTGGTGGCGCAGGCCTTTAATCCCAGCACTCGGGAGGCAGAGCCAGGCGGATCTCTGTGAGTTCGAGGCCAGCCTGGACTACAGAGAGAGTTCCAGGAAAGGCACAAAGCTGCACAGAGAAACCCTTTCTCAAAAAACCAAAAAACAAACAAACAAACTTAGAGAAACCTGCCTGCCTCTGCCCCCCAAGTGCTGGGACCATGCCTGGCTTGCAGGATGTCTTCAGACTGGGGACAAGGGCTGAGCCACCAGGAGGCCAGGGAGGGACAGGAAGACAGTCCGACCCCTCCAAATCCATTCCCTAATCAGTGCATTTGGAGGTCAGGATTCAAAGGACCCAACTGGGCTCCCCTGTGCTCCCACAGCCCCTGGGCACTCCAGCTTGGCAAACTGAGCTGAAGTTCATCCCCAAAGAGCAACTGAAATGCTGGGAAAAATGTATGCTAAGCCCCCCAGTACCTGTCAGCCCTGAAATACACAGAGGGTCCAGCTGTGGAGACAGACAACACAAGGGATCCAGCTAGAGAGACCCAGAAGGAACCCTGGGAGATATGGTGATGTAAGACACGGGACATGGCCAACCAGAGGGGCAGGAAGATATTTTAAGATGGTGGCCCTGCTTCTCACAGTTCATCACACTGCACAAACAGCATCCAGACTCAAGCTCAAATGCACAAATGGCCCATGCCTGTAATCCCAACACTTGGAGGTAGAGGCAGGAGAAACAGGAGTTCAAGATCACCCTCAGCTACATTATAAGTTCAAGGCCAGCCTGACCTACCTGAAATACTATTAAAAAAAAAAAAAAAAACCCACTAAAGCGTCAGGATCTAGTTTGGGTCACTATATAATTCAACAGCAGAAGACTTTCCTGAGTTTGACAGGAGCCACTGGGTCTTAGAGATCCAGCTCTCAGCTAGTTGTCCCTTACTTTGTTACACTGATTGTTATATATGTGTATATTATCCCTCAGCTTGTCTCATCCAGCTCAAAGGGAGTCACCACACCTGTGCAGTCCTGAGGCACCTCCCCGCAGGCCCCAGTGGCTCCCTGTCCCCCACCTGCTCCGCCCTTCTGCAGGCCAGCACCCCTGAGTCACTGCAGGCCCCTCCCCTCCACTCCTACCCAGCCCGATCACCACCCTCAGGGCCCCCTCTCCACCCCTGCCACATCTGCACCCTGGAGTGCACCCCACTGGCCTCCCTGCTGCCAGCCACTTCCAGCTCTGGGTTTTGAAGACTTTTGAATTTTTTTGTTGTTGTTGTTGTTTTGTTTTTTTGTTTTGTTTTTCGAGACAGGGTTTCTCTGTGTAGCTTTGCGCCTTTCCTGGAGCTCACTTGGTAGCCCAGGCTGGCCTCGAACTCACAGAGATCCACCTGGCTCTGCCTCCCGAGTGCTGGGATTAAAGGCGTGCGCCACCACCGCCTGGCGACTTTTGAATGTTTTTACAATTAATGAAACTAAATGGCAAATGATAATCTAGAATGAAATATTTGTGACATGAAAGGTGATAAATTCATAATCTGAAAAAGAATTCCAAGCTCTCTTAAGAATGAAAAAGGAAGCCGGGCGTGGTGGCGCACGCCTTTAATCCCAGCACTTGGGAGGCAGAGGCAGGCGGATCTTTGTGAGTTCGAGGCCAGCCTGGGCTACCAAGTGAGCTCCAGGAAAAGGCGCAAAGCTACACAGAGAAACCCTGTCTCGAAAAAACCAAAAAAAAAAAAAAAAAAAAAAAAAGAATTGCAATGTCCTTCGGGCTGGAGAGATGGCTCAGAGGTTAAGAGCACTGCTTGCTCTTCCTAAAGGTCCTGAGTTCAATTCCCAGCACCCACATGGTGACTCACAACCACCAGTAATGAGATCTGGTGCCCTCTTCTGGCCTGCAGGGATACGTGCAGACAGAACACTGTATACATAATAAATAAATCTTTAAAAAAAAAAAAAAAAAAAGAATGAAAAAGGAGCCGGGCGGTGGTGGCGCACGCCTTTAATCCCAGCACTCGGGAGGCAGAGCCAGGCGGATCTCTGTGAGTTCGAGGCCAGCCTGGGCTACCAAGTGAGCTCCAGGAAAGGCGCAAAGCTACACAGAGAAACCCTGTCTCGAAAAACCAAAAAAAAAAAAAAAAAAAAAAAAGAATGAAAAAGGAGTGCTGGGTGGTGGTGGCCCATGCCTTTAATCCCAGCACTGGAGAGGCAGAGGCAGGCAGATCTCTGTGAGTTCAAGTCCAGTCTGGTCTACAAAGAGAGTTCCAGGACAGCCAGGGCAACACAGAGAAACCATGTCGAAATAAAGAAATAAAGGAAGAAAGGAAGGAAGGAAGGAAGGAAGGAAGGAAGGAAGGAAGGAAGGAAGGAAGGAAGGAAGGAAGGAAGAAAGAAAGAAAGAAAGAAAGAAAGAAAGAAAGAAAGAAAGAAAGAAAGAAAGAAAGGGGGGAGGGAGGAAGGAAGAGAGAGTGAAGGAGGAGAAGGGAAGGGGGGGAAGGAGGGAGGGAGAAAAGGGGGAGGGAGAGCACGTGTGGACCACTGAGGTGGTCAAAGACTTAAGGCATTTGCCATCAAGCCTGATTATCCAAGTTCAGTCTCAGGCCCCACATGGTAGAAAAAGAAAATCATCTCCTGGAATCTGTCCTTTGACTAGGACACACACACACACACACACACACACACACACACACACACACACACACCCCACACCACCACCAACAACAACAATAATAAAACAAATAAATAAATATGTACCTGTGTATAGGCATAGAGTCACACAGGGGATAAGATGTAAAAACCCAAATGTTAACAACACAGATTTTTGGCAAGTGTTCTCAGTGTAAGTTTTATTTCCTCTGCCGGGTTTTCCTCCAGGTAACTCTGAACCCTGACTCCAGCCTTTGGGCGTTCCCTTTGGCTCTGAGCATTGCATTCTTTCTATGTGGCACATGGGATGTGTCTGCTGCTGCTGTTTAATTTTCTGTTTTGCTTTTCCATCGCTGGACATTGAACCCCGGGCCTTGAGCATGCTAGGCAAGTGCCCTGCCCACTGAACTACCTCCCTGTCCTGCCAGGTAACTTCTCAAGCTTAATCTTGTCCCCGATGTTCAGTGGCATGAGTACATCTCCACTTCTGTGTCCTCCCCTCAGTGCCTAGAACAGAGCATACCCTCGGCAAACCGCCCCGAAAGACCGCCTCGCTCCGTGGCCACACCCTTTCTGGCTCTCCGCTCTGGCATCCAGCCAGTTCTCGGTCAGGTTTGGGGCCTGTGTTGCGGCCTCCCGTCAGTCTAGTCTGTGAAGGTGCGTGGTGTTGCTAATTGTCCTGAGTGACAGGGCTGTCTGTTTAGAGCACAGGTCGCTGCTCCACTCCCAGGGTATCCGGAATTAATGAGCCAGTGTTTCCTCTTATTTCTGATACACAGTGGGCATCGGTCCAACAGACACACCTGCTCCTGCCTCCCTCACCTCAGCTGTTGGAGGCTTCCTTCCAGAAACACTCCTCCACCTAACCCACGGCCTGCTCACAATGAGCCAGTCCCACCAGCTCCTCCTGTCCTGAGCGATCAAGTGAGCCGGCGAGGTAAACTAATCTGCTAGACACTCATTTTCTCTAAGAGACCCTGGAGGAGCCATAGCGCGTCTTCTACTCAAATCCAACAAGCCAAGCCTCACGTTGCCCTTCGTCCTGGAGGTGAGTGCTCCCTCTAGTTCCACGTTCTGTGGGAAAAAAAACAAAAAACAAAACAAACAAACAAACAAACAAAAAAAAAAAACAGAGAAGCCACCGGGTTTCTGTACCAGTGATGCACTGAGGAGGTACAGACAGTATAAAAAAGTTCAAGATTCTCCTTGGCTACATAGTGGGACAGCCTGTGGCTCCTTTTTCTCCTTGAATAGACACACTGCGGTGTGTACAGGGTCCTAGAAGGAACAGAGAGAGCGCTGGAACATGTGCTGTGATTCCAGCCCCAGGAGATCCAACGCCCTCTTCTGGCATCTGCTGGCAAATGCTCTCACATGCCCATACCCTCTCCACAGACACACACACAATTAAAAAGAAACCTTTTAAGTGTTTGTTAATATAGTTTCGAGCCAGCTCCCCTCATACCAGACAGCCACCCATCCCTCAGCTTTTCTGAAACGGATTCTGGAACCACAGAGTGCAGCCATGAGCCAGAGACCCCTGCCCTCCCATGTCTGCCTCCGACCTCAGCCAGGCAGGGGACAGTGTGGGCAGAGCAGGTTTCTGCCGTGGAGCTCTCTGTGGGTGGGGAGTTTCAGCAGTAGCCCTGGCTCTACCCAGAATATCGGTAGGTGTGTGTGTGTGTGTGTGTGTGTGTGTGTGTGTGTGTGTGTGTAGTAAGCATCCCAAGTTATGACAAATAAAAATGTCTCCAGGTGACAAAGTATTTCAACAGGTAAAGGAGCTTGCCACCAACCCAGACAACCTGAGTTCAATCCCAGGGCCCCACAAGATGGGAAGAGAGAACCAACTTTGCTGGTCCTCAAACCTCTACACGTGCACCACGGGCATGCATGTGTCCACACACACGCACACACTAAATAAACAAATGTAATTTTTAAAATTTGGAAATGTCTCCTAACATTGCCAAACGTTTCCTGCTGGGGGTGGGGAGAAAGTCACCGGTAGAGTCTTACGACAGCCATGCAGAAACCACCTCGGACCCCTGGCCCCGTCTGATATGGATCATGGTTCCTCAGCAGTGCTCCTAGTGGCGAGATGTGGCACTGCAGGTGGGAAGGCCACCCGGGACCAGTTCTGCTTCTCCAGGCAGCTGCCTTTTGCTCATCCAGCAGGAGAAATAATAAAGCACCCTGGGTGGTGGGAGTGGGGGGCACCATCACCCTTGGGATACCAAAACTGCCGATGAAAGAGGATACCCGCCAGACTCTGCCAGCAGCCTATTGCCTTGACCTTACTGAAAGGGCCCGAGAGATAGGCGGGTCCCGTGGAAGAAGCCCGGATAGAACTCAAGCCGGGGCTGGGCACCAGGGGTGCATTTACTCAGGGTTGTTAGAAAACCACGCTGCTCTTTCAAGAAGTGACACATCCCCGTGCCACACTGTGCAGTGAACCCTGACTGAGCAGCTCAGTGCCAGCTGTGTGCCTCGGGCACAGCCCAAGTGCTGAGATCCACGGAAGGCGTGCTGTGGTCAGTCACCACCAGACATGTGACCTGGGGGGAATTATTGACCTCTTTGTGACTCAGCTCCTGCATTTGGGAAGTGGGTGTGATAAGAGGCCCTAATTGGACTGGGACAAGATGTACGTGACTTGCCAGATGTCAACAGTAATGTGGTCATCTGTGCTCCACAAGTGCTAACTAGTCACACGTTCATCGTGTCCTTAAAGCTGAAACCTGGGAGCTTAAATGCTGATTGGCTGCATACCTGTGGTATTTCGGTCTATGGAATGCTAGACAGCGCTGAACAAATGAAGTGAACCATATCTGCTTAGACCTACTTAGTAAGGAATGAGGAAAGTGTCTATTGTGTATAGAAAATGTATGTAGATAAGTACACAGACTTAGAGTTTAGTTGGTATTTTGGGGAGGGGTGTTTCGAGACAGGGTTTCTCTGTGTAGCTTTGTGCCTTTCCTGGAACTCACTCTGTAGCCCAGGCTGGCCTCGAACGCACAGCGATCCGCCTGGCTCTGCCTCCCAAGTGCTGGGATTAAAGGCGTGCGCCACCACTGCCCAGCAGTTAGTTGGTATTTTCATTGAATTTTTATTTATTTTGTTTTTAAGATGAGGTCTCGTGTAGCCTAGGTTAGCCTCAGAATTGCTGGATAACTAAGTATGTTTTGCACTTATCATCCTCCTGCCTCCACCTCCCAAGTGCTGGGATTACAGGGGTGCACCACCATACCCTGGCTGATGAGATGTTGGGATCACAGGGGTGCACCACCATACCCTGGCTGATGGGATGCTGGGATCACAGGGGTGCACCACCATACCCTGGCTGATGAGATGTTGGGATCACAGGGGTGCACCACCATACCCTGGCTGATGAGATGTTGGGATCACGGGGTGCACCACCATACCCTGGCTGATGGGATGCTGGAATCACAGGGGTGCACCTCCATACCCTGGCTGATGGGATGCTGGGATCACAGGGGTGCACCACCATACCCTGGCTGATGGGATGCTGGGATTACAGGGGTGCACCACCATACCCTGGCTGATGGGATGCTGGGATCACAGGGGTGCACCACCATACCCTGGCTGATGGGATGTCGGGGATGACATCAAGGTCACATACTTGCTAGGCGAGCACTCTACCAACCGAGCCACATCCCCCTGCTCCCCATTTTTAACATTTTTATTTTACTTTTCAGATTATAATTTGACTACGTCATTCCCCCTTCCTTTTCCTCCCTCCAGCCCTATCATATTCCCATCCTTGCTCTTTTTCAAATTCATGGTCCCTGTTTTCATGGATTGTTTTATATATATAATCCTTAAAACAACCTGCTTGGTCTGTCTGATACTGTTTGTACGTGTGTGCCACAGTAGCACACATCTGTAATCCCAACATTTAGAGGTTGTGGAGGGGGGATTACAAGTTTAGGGCCAGCCTGGGCTACACAACAAGACTCCCATCTCAAACAAAACAACCAAGAAGTTAGGTGCATAAATAGATATGGCATTATCTGCATAGAATACTTCTAGAGCCTTCAAGAATCATTATGTCAACAACCTTGACAGTCCAGGGGGAGGGAAGGAAGGACCAGAGCACTGACTTCCTCCTTTGTTACTGTCTGAATCATCACCTGAGCAGATACTTTCTGAAAGCTTGGTGGACCCTGCTGGCCTCGGACTGAGGGAGAACCGCCTCTGCCTCCCTGGTGCTAGGATTAAAGGTGTGCCTACCACATTCTATAGTTTCAAAGCGCCATGAAATTAACGAGGTAAACTGGCCTTAGTCCATCTCTGGCATGGGGAAATTATCGAGACAGGTACTGTGTGTTGGAGCAGCATAGAACACACCGGAAGTTGTTCCTGACCTCTGGCACTCAGGGTGTGAAGGAGAGAACAGCACAGGTCACTGAGACTCATCACGAGGGGGAGGTGGTGGGAGTGCTTGGTACCCCGGATGCTGAGGGGAGAGACTCCTGGCTGGGTGGGTGTCAGCTGAGAGGTGGCAGAGCCGGGCCTTCCTGGCCAACGCCATAGTCCCATTTCCTCTTCTTGCTCTGCCACCACCCATGGGACAGAGTGCCCGTGGGACAGAGTCCACATTCCTCACGTGGAGCCCAGCCTGTGGCATCATCTGCCACTCCCCAAACTGCTTTCAGTTCCCTAAGCCTGTATTCTCAACTCCAGGCCTTTGTACTCCTGCCCCGCTTCCTGCCCCCGGCTTCTCACCTCCTCCTCCTGCCTGTCAGAGGCTCTGAATCACGCATGCTCCATGGCTCAGGGATGGCTGGGCCCCCCCTGTGGACTATGGGTTTCCCCTCTGCTGTGTTCTTCACTGGTACACACACCTGAATTCTCCCACACTTTCCATGTGGTCAGGGCTCATCCATGTGCGGTCCCACACCCTCACCCTATGAGCATGTGGCGTCCCAGGGTGCATGTCTCCACGTGTTAGTGGACAAGGCTAGGCAGTGACCATTGCACCCTTCCTCTTGGTCTGTGACCTCCCTTTGCCCCTTCCCATAGCAAAGCAGCCCTCAGCTCTGCTGGCCATTGCCCTGCCCCATAGGCCCCTCACACCTCTGGAGAGTCAGGCATTGGCACCCCTGCTGGCTTCAGACCAGGGCAGTGCTTGGGGCCGCACAGGGTGGCCCCATGGATAGATCTGAATTTTCAAATGGTGGTTCAGCCTGATCAGCTCATCGTCACTGGGCAGGTGGTGGCTCTGGTCAGCTCACGTGCCCAGAAAAAGCTCTTTCCTCATGGGTCTCTCTACCCTTTCCACAAAAAAGGTTGCCAAGGGCTGTCCACAAGAATGCCACAAAAGTGTGGCCTGGTCACCTTCCAAACAGCTTGGAGTGGCTATTTATTTATTTACTTATTTATTCATTATTTAGATAGGTTCTCAAGTAGACCAGGATGGCCTCAAACTTGCCATGTAGTAGCAACTTTGAACTTGAACTCCTGATCCTCCTGCCTCCATTTCCTGAGGATTAGGATTACAGGTGTGCACCACCAGTCGGGGCTATAATGGAGTTCTTTTTGAAAATCACTACATTGTGTGTGCGTTCGAATGCATGCACACGAATGTGTGTGCACAAGAGGACAGTTCGTGGGAGCAGGCTCTCCCCTTTGATCGTGGGAGTCTTGGGGAGCAAACGCATGTGGTCAGGCTCGGCAGCAAGCATCTTTCCCTCTCAGCCATCTCTCAGGCTGGCTGGATTTCTCGAACACCTAAGATTCATCCCTGTAGCTTGTACTATTCATCTCCTGCTCTTAAAAGTAAACACTGTATTTCCTCTTCAAATTTCCCCATGCCAGAGATGGACTAAGGCCAGTTTACCTCGTTAATTTCATGGCGCTTTGAAACTATAGAATGTGGTAGGCACACCTTTAATCCTAGCACCAGGGAGGCAGAGGCGGTTCTCCCTCAGTCCGAGGCCAGCAGGGTCCACCAAGCTTTCAGAAAGTATCTGCTCAGGTGATGATTCAGACAGTAACAAAGGAGGAAGTCAGTGCTCTGGTCCTTCCTTCCCTCCCCCTGGACTGTCAAGGTTGTTGACATAATGATTCTTGAAGGCTCTAGAAGTATTCTATGCAGATAATGCCATATCTATTTATGCACCTAACTTCTTGGTTGTTTTGTTTGAGATGGGAGTCTTGTTGTGTAGCCCAGGCTGGCCCTAAACTTGTAATCCCCCCTCCACAACCTCTAAATGTTGGGGGTGACTTGTGGTAAGTCCCAAGCACTTTACTCACTGCTCACAAAGTGGACACGGAAAAAATCTCTTGGTGTTGTTATGAAGCCGGTCTCAGTTTCCTGGACCCTTGGGAGAGTCTTGGGGACCCCAGAGCCCATCATTTGAGGGCCACTGGTCCGTACACCCGTGGGCCTACCAGCCAGTGTCCTGCTTTGGTCGGCCTCCCTGGGCCTACGTTTTCTCTGCGGTAAGGCACACACAGGCAGACTGTGATGGTTAACTGTGCCTGGGCCTGGAGTCATCACAGAGCCCTCTAGGTGTCTGTGGAGGTGTCTCCAGAGAGGTCAGCTGAAAAAGGGTGACCTGCGCTGAGTGTGGGCAGCACCACGCCGTGGCTGCGGTCCTGGACCGAAGGAGGAAGAAGCAGGCTGAACCAGCACCAGCATCCCTCTGCTTCCTGACCGTGGATGCCACGTGACCGGCTGCCGCCGGCTCCTGCCACCATACCGTCACGTCACCGTCACCGTGATGCCGTGTACCCTCAACCTGTGAGCCAGAAAACAATGCACCTTTCCTTCACCAGTTGCTTCTACCCGGTACTTTGCCACAGTGAAGAGAAAAGGAATCCACACAGCTTTATTTTCCACACCCACAGGACGTGGATGTGGCTTCTCTAGTGGCCAGTGCTTCCCTGGGTGTCTTCCCTTCCTCACTCACTCACCTCCGATTTTCCTCTCCATCGCTCTTCCTCAACTCATCCTTGTGGTTTGGCCTCCTCTCTTTTATCCCCTCCTCTCCCCGGGCCTTCACCCCCTCTCTGGATCTTTGACCACTGCAGGCTGTCGACCACCAAGTCCTGTCTCTCTGGGTGTCTGTCTGTCTCTAGGCGTGCAGTTCAGGGTTCCACCTGGGCCCCCTGACCTCTGTCCTGCTGTCAGGGCCAAGCTGATCCCATCACCTCCAATGTGCTGCCTCCTCTCCAGAAAAGCCCTTCCAGGTTAACTCATCCATTTGGCTCCTGAAGCCAGAAGCCCAGAAGCCCTCTTGCCCAAAAACCTGGCATCCTTATCAACTCAGGCTGCTTCTTTCTGCCTCCTAAGTGTTTTCCCAGGCCCTCCCTGCTCTCCAGCAGCACCACCTCAGCTCAGCCTGTCACCAGTTTTCACCTCGGCTTCTGTAAAGCGCCTTCGCCTCAGGTCCCCCTGGATGCCCATTCCCAACCTTGACTCTACATCTCCAGCGAAAACCACACGAACTACCTCTTCACACCTCTGCTTTTCATCCAGCAAGGACCAAACTGCACGATGGGGAAATGGGGTGGTGCAGAAGCAGGGAATGCAGTCAGCCCCGAACCTCACGGTACACAGAAAACACAGACTCACAGTGGGTAAGACAGGCGTGAGACCTCGGGGCTGGTGGGATGGCTCAGTGGTTAGAGCACATGGGGCTCCTGTAGAGGACCTGGGTTCAGTTCTCAGAACCCACATGGTAGCTCACAAAACCACCTATTACTCCAGTTCCAGAGGACTCAATTCCCTCTCCTGGCCTCAGGCACGACACGCATGTGGTGGGCATACGGACCTGGGGGCAAACACTCATGCACATAAAATAAAACTAAGTAAATCTTTTTTTTCTCAAGTGAGACCTGAACCTACACAGCAGTGAGAAGTAGACAGCAAGGAAACTGCTCCGGCCTTGGCGGAGAGGCTTTGGATTTGATCGCAAGGGCACAGGGGATGCTGCCAGGCTTATACCCAGACGGCCCAGGAAAGGGTTGGAGAGCGAAGAGTCACCCCACAAAACCGGAGGATGTGGGTGTGAATCATGCTTCAGATAGGAAACTGCCACAGGGCTGGGGAGTTGGCTCGGCAGTTAAGAATACTGTTGCCTCTGCAGAGCATGTCGGTTTGTTTCCCAGCTCCTGCGAGGTGGTTTGCAACTGTCTGCAGCTCCAGTCCCCGGGAGTCTGAAGCCCTCTTCTGACGTCTCAGACATCAGGCATGCACATGGCACACACACACATACATCAGGGAAATCATTCACACATGTAAAATAATAAGTATATCTACAATAATTTTAAAGAAATTACCTTATAAAACAAACAAAAGCCGGGCGGTGATGGCACACACCTTTAATCCCAGGACTCAGGAGGTAGAGGCAGGCAGGCTATCCTGGTCTAAAGAGCAAGTTCTGGAACAGCCAGGGCCAGGGCTATTACACAAAGAAACCTTGTCTAAAAAAGAAAGAGAGAAGGGGGTCGAAGAAAAGAAGAGAAGAGAAGGGAAGGGAAGGGAAGGGAAGGGAAGGGAAGGGAAGGGAAGGGAAGGGAAGGGAAGGGAAAGGAAAGGAAAGGAAAAGAAAAGAAAAGAAAAGAAAAGAAAAGAAAAGAAAAGAAAAGAAAAGAAAAGAAAAGAAAAGAAAAGAAAAGAGAAGAAACCAAGAAAC